>NW_004524729.1:524728-527672 GCF_000260255.1 Octodon degus | reverse complement strand
CAGGAGAAGTAGCAGGGCTTGGCAGCCTCGAGGCCACACCTGTGCAGTGCACACAGGTGCCCGGCTCGGGAACACGGGAGGTGGCCTCTGCTTCGCGCTGTCTGCATGGTTCAGGGGAAGCAGGCCGGGCCGAGGACTCCCCGCCTTCACACCCCCTCCCGCAGATCACAGCCCGCACGCGGTGACGGCTCCACTGGGCCCCACCAACGATTTCCTACTGTGCAGCCCGGAAACTGAGTCAAGCCACTGCTCTTTATCACAGTGACAGTGAACCCCTATCCTAGCATAACCTGGGGGGGCAGACCTCTTCCGCCAAGCCAAGGAGGTGAACAGGGTCAGCCCCAGTTCTGCACCTCCCTTTTTTTTTTTGTTTTGAAACAGGGTCTTACTATGTAGTTCAGCCTAGAACTCACCATATACCTTCAGCTCACAGCGATCCTCCTGCCTCGGCCTTCTGAGTGCTGGGATTTCTAGTTGTTTAAGAATTGCTCAATCAGCCCATGATGTTTGCGCCTATTTATGAGGTGCAGCACGATAGGAGCACCCTGCACAGCGATCGGACCAGAGTTCTTAGTGTTCCCGTCTCTGTGAACGCTTATCCTTGTGGGGAAACTGGCTCTTCTGGTTGTTTTGGACTTAGTTACAAGTTGCTGCAGACCAATGCCACTGGACCACAGTTTCAGCAGGGTGACCTCCAGCCTCCAGCAGGGTGGCTGCTGGCTGGTAATGGCCTTTCTCTGCCCCTCCTGCTCCCTTCTCTCCCTCCCCAGGCCACCAGTTCCCTCTGTTCCACTCCCTGCTCTTATGAGACCCCCCTCTTTTTTGGGAGGGCCCTGGGCATTGAATCTAAACTGAGATCCCCCCCCCCCGCAGCACCCTGTAAAAGTCTTTTTTTTTTTTTTTGGATAGTTTTGCTCAATCTCTCAGTTGTCCAGGTTGGCTCAAACTTATAATCCTCCTGTCTCAGCCTCCCAGAGCGCTGAGAAGGCAGGCAGACACCACAGTATCCAGCTGAGATCCACTTTTTAAATTTCTTTTTTATTATTTATTTATTTGCGGAACCGGCGATTTGAACTCAGTCCCTTACCCTTGCCAGGGAAGCTCTTATTCTACTGAGCCATCTCCCCGGCCCCCACTTTTTTAACTTCTACCAATGAGTGAGAACATACAGTGTCTGTCTTTTCTGAGCCTGGTTTATTTCACTTTCACAACGTCCTCTAGTATTAGCCCTGTTTGGCACCAGACAGGAATTCCCGTTTTAGTGGCAGAATCTGATTTGATGGTGTACGTGTGCCGTTATGTACTAATTCTGTCCGTATGTGCTAATTCTGTCTGTATGTGCTAATTCTGTCCGTATGTGCTAATTCTGTCCGTATGTGCTAATTCTGTCCGTCTGCTGATGCATAGCCTGGCTGTTTCCTCAACTCTGAAACACTAGTTAATAACCAGAGGAGGCTGGACATGGCACTACACACCTTTAATCTCAGCTGTGAATATGAGAAGCTGAGGCAGGAGGATCTCTGGGAGTTCAACACCAGCCAGGACTACAGAGCGAGGCCATAGCTCAAAAACCAGAATCACAAGAGGGACCTGCTACTTGGAATCTGGAGGTCTAATGAGAAGTTCGCAGAAACCTCTTGGCCAGAGAGACTGCCTGGGGGCCTTCAGTGTTCTTGTGAAACAGCAGGGCGCCTGCCCTGGGAGCAGACTTCTCACCTCCTCAGCAGTGCAGATCACACTACAGACCTTTGTTGTCACTGTTGTTGTCACTCCTGGGGCAGGGGACAGAGGTGTCATTTCTAAAAGCCAAAGACAAGAACCTCATTTCCAGTATCAGGACAGGAAAAACAGATAGCAAATGGCTGCTTAACCCCTGCGACCTAAGCGCTTGCCTGGCAAGTGAAGGTCCTGAGTTCAATCCCCGAGAAAAAAAACTCACCTGAGACCATGTGCCCCCTTTCCTGGTGGCCTGGACTCTGCGTCCCTCGGTGCCCCAGGCGGAGCGACAGGTCGAGGTGCCAAGGACAGCAGAGTGCTTGGCACTCAAGGCCCCTCAGTAGAGCATGCAGCTGGGTGTGGGGGCTGCCATACTCCCAGGAGTGCGGGAGCAACCCACGTCTGGCCACCTGGGCACGTGTCCCTGTCCCTGCAGAGTCCTCAGGGGTCCCTGAGCCCCCTGACCTGCGGGATTAGGTTGCCGGTGTGCTCACTGCAGCTATGGAAAGTTTTGAGGACGCACTGGTAGGAGACCTGAGGCATGGGCTAGGCTGACAGCTAGTGCGCCCCCTCTGGGTAGCACACGGGGGGCCACGCGTGGGCAGTGCCTGCCTCCAGAGAGCCCTGATGCGTGGCCCCAGCCTCCCTGGCATCCCCCACACAAGCTTCTCCAAAGCGGGGTCCTGACTGTGATGTGGTTCTTGGCTCTGTAAATCCCAACGTCACCGTCTCCTCACTGCCAGGTACTACGAGGGCACCTAGGCCCAGGCCAGCTTCCTCCAACGTGACTTCTGGCTTCAGGCTGAGCCAGGTCTGACTCATCACCTGTCCTCCTCTTGATATAGGGGAAAAATAATCTCGGTGGATGACCTCCAAATGATACAGGGGAAAAATGAAACTCGGGACCTGAAAGGTACCTGGGATGAGTTCGTGTTCTCTAAAACCGAAGAATGAAGTTTAGGGAAAAAGGGAGGTTATGAGCGAAATATATTTATTGGGGGAAAGAATGCAACTGTCCAAGAGGACCAAAGGGGGGCCCCCAAGCAGGTGGTCCCCAAGAAACTGTCTCTTACAGGGACTTTTTTTGTGTGTGTGTGGAACCGGGGATTGCACTCAGGCCCTTGCATTTGCCAGGCCAGCGCTTATCCTATTGAGCCATCTCCCCGGCGGCCCCTCTTATAAGGACTTTTGTAGAGGAAAATCATGCGGTGAGGCTGGTCTAAAGTGG
>NW_004524729.1:520852-524343 GCF_000260255.1 Octodon degus | reverse complement strand
ATAAAATTAAAAAAAAATAAAAATAAAAAATAAAAAAAATAAAGTGGTGGAAAAGACATGGGAACATGCTTAGGTGGGCATGAGGTGGGACAAAACTATGGCCAGCCAGTGAGATGACACGCACCCTTGCTCAGGTAAAATTGATTAAATCCAGGACCAAATGAGGAAGCAAGTCATGTAGCAAGCGGGCACGAATATGAGTCAGGGTCTCTTCCTGTTGGGGGCTGGGCTGTGACTCGCTTGGGCTCTTTCAAGGTGATACCTATTTAGAATATCAATCCCTGATGCCCATCCCTAGGAAAGTATGTAGCTGTGCTTTTTTCTTCTTTTGTCTTAAGGTGTGGCCCACGTTGGAGTATCTGTCTCTTCCAAGTTGCAAAGCCACCTTCTCTTCCATCTTGCCTCCTTGAGGGCCTGGCCCTGTCTGTCTGCCTGTAATATTTCTATGTAATTCAGCTAGCTGCCTACAATACTCTGACCACCGTATCTGGGCACCCTTGGCTGGACACAGAGGGACAGTTGCTGGGACTCTGTGTATAAGGTCCCTGGTGACCACT
This sequence comes from Octodon degus, assembly GCF_000260255.1. Lineage (NCBI taxonomy): Eukaryota > Metazoa > Chordata > Mammalia > Rodentia > Octodontidae > Octodon > Octodon degus. The sequence goes on along the minus strand of NW_004524729.1, from coordinate 523,786 downwards.
GTGACAGAGTGGGCTGCAGGTCAGGAAGGCCTTTCCCCAGAGGTCCTAAGAGATCATATTTTCCACCTGAAGCAACTTGGTCTCAGGATGGGGGGAGCATCTTCTAGGGTCAGAGCGCGAGGGCAAGTCTTACAGAAAGCAGGACTGCTGCGCAAGCAGTATCCAGTAGTAAAGATTCTTACAATAAATAAGCTGAGTGTGGTACGCTATGCTTTTAGCTCCAGCACTCTGGGAGGCTGAGGCAGGAGGATCTCTAATTCGAGGCCACTCTAGCCACATAGCCACGTGATGAGATCCTGTCTTGCAGTAATAAAAAAACAAGCTGGGTCTGTAGTGTTTGGCAAGGTCCCAGGTTCAGTGTCCCACACAGGAAAGGAATAAGGACACAACACTGCTCTTCTGCTGCCTAGGATCGAATCCAGGGCCTCCTTCTTGCACTCTATACCCCCTCCCCAGCCGAGCGCAGAGCACCATGGGAACTTTCCTTCAAGGAGGGGAAGCTCAGGCCTCTCCTGATTCAGGCTGGCTTCCTGGTGCCCTGGCCATGGACACTTCCCGTGCCCTGCTGTGTGCTCTGGGCAGAGGAAGTGATCAGGACAGCGGCTTGTCTGCACCCAGGAAAGCCCACACAGGCCTAATTGTGCTGACTTCCCAGAGAATCAGAGAGAAAAGGGCCCCAAAAGGGTGAGCTCCAACCAGTCAGCAGGATGGGGTGCTCCCCTAAGTATGACAAGGGAGGCAGGCGGAAGCCCTCAGCCGATGATGTCAGCTCCTGGCGCCCCTCTATCAAGGTGACCGAGGCATGTACTGCCTGCCACCCACCCCTCCCCCAGCACACTGTCCTGCAGAGCATCTGTCCTCTGAAGATGCGACCTTGTACAAGGTCACAGGTCTGTTTGCAGTAGCCAAAGATTAGAAAACCGGAGGGCTCCCTTGGCAGAGGCTGAATCAATAACAGTTGTAGCACCCAGGCACCAGGGTCACCCGCCCACTGACAGGCCTCACTGCTGAGGCCGGGTGGGAAGTGGCACCGGGGGCCTGAGGTGATCCCCAGCCTGCCCTTGGGGCCAGGATCAAAGACGGTCTCTAATCTGAGGAATGCAGCCTGCAATGTAAACCAAGTGCAGATGCAAATCATCGCTGTTAGAGATGGAATTAATATACCCTGCCTGGCCATCTGAGGGTCCCCAGCAAGGTCACATGCCGTCTGTCCTCTGTGCTCCCTGGCCCCAAGGGCACCAGGTTGCTTCTCTGAGGCCACCTCTTCCTCCTGGGTAACTCCAGCTGGCGGGAAGGATTTGGCTTTCCAGGAGCAGAGTGAATCGCCACTTTTGACTTTTTTGTTTTTTTGAGACAGGGTCTCTCTTTGCCACTCAGGCTGGCCTTGAGCTCACTTTGTAACCCAAGTTGGTCTGGAACTCACAGTGATCCTCCTGCCTCAGCCTCCCGAGTTTGGAGATTACAGGTATGCCCGACCATACCTGGCTTGTTTGTTTGAAGATAGGATCTTGGGGTCTGGAATGTTGGTTTGGGGACCCTGAGGCCTGGCTCCTGGGGTAGGGCTGGACCCAAAGCGCTGCTGGCTTCGCCTTGCCTTCAAGGCGGCCCGGCTCTGGCTGCAGCAGCAGTAGCCTACAGGAAGGCCTGCAGGCAGAAGCCTCCCCTAGCGGGAGGAGGAATGGAGGAGGGATCAGCCCAGCCTGGTAGGCCTGAACCCTGCCCTGCTTGCCTTGGGGAAACACTGAGCAAGAGTCCTGGCTACATCGAGCTCTGTCAGACCCAGGCAGCCCAGCACATCCCCACGATGACCACCACCTTGCAGAATCCCACCCACCTCACGGCGGGCAACCTTGTGCCGAACTCCAAGATGGAAGTTTCACCCGACACAGCCTCATCAGGGGTAAGAAATGAGCTGGTCACCCAGGACTCGGCCTCAGAAAGGGACTGTCCGTTGCTCCTCTGCATCTTGAGGGACAACTGCGGCTCCAGCACCTTGTTGTACGTGTCCCTCTGTACCTGTCTTGTGCAAGACCGACCTTCGGGAGGCCTTCCCCTGTGTCAGGCAGGGCTGGGGGCCGTGTGTGATTTCCTACAGCGTGTCGCCCTCCCTGCAGGTGAGTGGTAATCATCACCCCAGGAAGTCTCAATAAATTTCTATTACTTAAAAAGAAAAGTTGGGGGCCCATGAGATAGCTCAGTGGTCTAAACCACCTACTTAGGCAAGCTTAGGCAAGTGTACAGGGACCAAGGTTCGATCCCAGCACCACATGCTGAGCCAGCCCTGCCCTCAGGGTGGGCTGAGCCAGCCACACACAAAAAAGGGCCTTGCTGTGTAGCCCAGGCTGGCCTTGAACTCACAGCAGTCCTCCTCCCTCAGCCTCCTGGGTGCTGAGATTATAGACATGGACCACCACACTCGGCCAATTTCTCTTTTCTCTGTGACTTTTGGATTTCAGACAATTAAGAAAATTTTCCTGCCAGGTGTGTTGTCACACTCCTGTAATCGCAGCACTTGGGAGGCTGAGGCAGGAGGATCACAGCAAATTTGAATGAGAGAACCTGTCCCCCCCCCCAAAAAAAAAAACCCAAAACCAAAAAACTACACATCCAGCAAAACAAGTACCTGACCAGGAATAATTATGCAATAAATATTTGTTGAAAGAAACTTTCCCAAGGGAGTTGGGGAGATGGCTCAGTGGAATAAGCGCTTCCGCAGCAAGCACAAGGGCCTGAGTTCAATCTCCGGTTCTGCAAAAAAAAAAAAAAAAAAAAAAAGAAGAAGAAAGAAACTTTCCCAAGCTCAGAGTTACAATTGAGTCCACTCATGTGTTCTAGTATACCCTGAACATTCTTTATTCTTTATTCATTTATTCTTTACCTTTGGAGTTTATCTTTGCGCTGGTTCTGAGGTTCAAACCTGTCCTGACCACTCTT
>NW_004524729.1:515675-520137 GCF_000260255.1 Octodon degus | reverse complement strand
GCTGTCCCTGTGCTTTGTTTAGCTTAGCTTGTTCCAAGTAGGTGCTGTAGACCACTGAGCCATCTCACCAGCCCCAATCCTCCTGTTCTGTAAATTTATTTTTCTCATCCTGCCGTCGAATCCAGTGCGTAATATTGGGTGAGAGATGATGGGCGTTGTCACGAGCTGTGTATTCCAGCTGAAAATATCCCGAGGCTTTCCCAGGGTTCCTTTGAGGGCCTGAAGAGTTTGTTCTCCTAGGCTTTTCTTTCTTTGTTTTTGTTGTTGTGGTACTGGGAATTGAACTCAGGACCTCACACTTGCCAGGCAGGTGCTGTGCTCTCGAGCCATGCTCCCGGCCCTGTTCACACTTTGAGCATCTTTTTTGTGGTACTTGGGATCAAATTTAAGGCTCTTTGAATTATTATTTAGGGTCTCGCTATGTGGCTCAGGTTGTTCCTGAGGAGACTTAAGGACTATGGCCTCTACTTGGTATCTACAAATTGTGTGTGTGTGTGTGTGTGTGTGCGCGTGTGTGTGTGCATGTGTGCGTGTGTGTGCGTGTGTGTGTGTTCTACCACAGCTACTGATATACTGATAACGGGAAAGAAACTCCAGCCTGCTAGATGTCTAGTACGAGTTCATGCTCTCTAAAATTGAAGAATGAATTCTAGAAATGGAGGTTAAGAGCAGAATATATTCACTGCGGGAAGGAAAGCTTCTCTGTGAGAGACGGGAGGGGTCTCCAGTGGGTTCCGAAGACCCTGTCCTGCCAGGGATATAGCTCAGTGGCACAGCACCTGCCTGGCAAGCGGGAAGTCCTGAGTTTGATTCACGGTACCAAAATAATAGTGTCAATCCCTGATGTTTATCGTTAGGGAAAGTGTGTGTAGGTGCGTTGGAGTCATCTTTTGCACTGAGGTCCGGCCCTCAGCTGGAGGAGTCTGTCTCCCTCCAGTTGCAAGACATCCTGCCTTCCGCACTCGCCCCTTGGAGATCCTGGCCCTGTCTGACCCCAAGAATATTTCTATGGAATGGAGCAGTCTCTAACGCTACTATTTCAAACGGTTAAATTCAGTAGAAATATTCTAAGCAGCCAGGCCAGGCCGGGCCCTCCAGGGCATCGGCAGGGCGGATGGGGACACAGCACCGTGCGCCTGGAGGCTCCTCTGCTGAAGGCCAGGCCTCAGGATGAGACGGAAGGACCAGGCCGTGCGGATAAGCAATTGTGCCGCCTGGCCCAGTAAGGTCTAGAGGCACGTCATCACCCGGTGGGTGACCGGGACCTCCTGACCCATCCCTTCTGGGCAAACTCGTGTTCATTCCGTGCACACTCGGTACTCGACCTGCTGCCCCACTGGCCCAGCGTTACCTAAGTGCTGTACTTGTAACTTTTTTTTTTTTTTTTGGTCTCTCTGTGCAGTTCAGGCTGGCCTCGCACCCAGCTCATGGCCCAGGCTGGTCTCGAACGGACAGCACTCGTCCTGATGAATGCCAGGGTTTCAGGGACATGGCGCCACGCCCATCTCTTTTAACTTGCACCCTTACTGGTTGATCTTAGTTTTATCCCGTGTTGTACCCACCTTAGGTTTCCCTTTATAAAACTTCCTCTAAAAAGCAGGGCCGAAGGCAACCCACTTAGGGTCCCTTCTGTCTCCCAGGAGCTGTCTCTCCCTCAATAAAATTTCCTAAAAATAAAACAAAATTTCCTGCTTTTAATCTCCCTGTTCCTCAGACTTCCCTCGTCTATTTTGGGGAAGATGAACCCAAAATATCTGACATCTCACAGGTCAAAAGTTATAATATTTCCCTTGCAGCCTGTACAGGTCCTCTACAAGCCCACGTGAGGGGCTCAGCAGGCCTAACCAGGCTCCGGCGTATGATGGCAGTGTGCAGCCCCGGGTGTCCAGGGTGGAGGTGGGACACTGGACAAGGACGCAGGAAGCGCTGTGCTTAGGGCAGGTCCATGCCACCAAGAGGAATGGAGTTGGAGTGGCCGGAAGGCAGAAGCACTGCCTGCTGCTCCCAGATTAATCAGGCTTCCAGACTTTGAAGGCTCTGCGCCCAGCCCAACTGTCCCCGTCCTCCTGGTGTGACGGATAGGAATGATGGACAGGGTTCTGGATCCTCACAGGGGGCTCTCAACATGCACGTGTGTCCCAGAATCCACTCTGATTTTAATCACATGTGGACCGCTTCATGCATATTCATGAGCCCTTAATGAGGTGGGAGGGGCATCAGATATCAGGGCTATGCAAGGAGCAGTGGCTGTAGTGTAACTGACACAGCAAAATGGAACTTGAAGCAGTTTTCTTTGAAAACCAAGTGGCCCGAGGCCTAGTGCTTAAGCAGCTCCCCGGCTCTCTTAGGCCCAAAGCAGGTGCTGGTGCTCAATGGGAGGCTGCACCCCGTTTCTTTTCCACACCAAACAGGAAGCGAGAGCCAGCTGCCGCACATGTGCACTGTCTGGGGCCGTCCTTTGCTCCCTACTGAACAGCCCCTGTCCCTGCGAGCAGGCGGTGCAGCAAACCTTGTGGCGCACACAGCTTTACTGAGCACAAAGGGACGTCAGTGCCCTGGGCTGGGACAGGCTGCCCCTGGCCCGCTGCACCTGCAGCCCCGACGCCAGGGACACTCCCACAGCTCAGAGCTCAGGGGATCTGCCCTTCCTTCCTGGGGCCTCCCTCAGCTGCCTGTAAACTCCTTTGTTGATGAGAAAGCCCAAGAGCTGGGAGCTGCTGGGCTCCGCCTGGCCTCCTGCACCCCAGAAGCTGCTGTCCCCACATCTGGACCTTTGCTTGTCATTGGCAGGGCCACTTGGGTGAGGTAAGGACTCATTTAGGGCCACCAGGGACCATTTTAGTGTGAGAAGAGGTTTTGGATTTTAGAGGTAGAATCATTTCTAGAATAATTTCTGGCATTTGTACTGGTTTGGAGTACTCAGTTGTTTTAGTTGGCTTTGCTGTGCTTTTTCTTTCTTTCTTTTTTGGCAGAACCAGGAATTGAACGCAGGGGCTGGTGAGATGTCTCAGTGGTCTAAAGCACCTACTTAGAACAAGCTTAGCAGAGCACAGGGACCTCGGTTCAATCCCCCAGCACCACATGCCAGCCAGCCCCAGCCCCTGGTGGGCTGAGCTGGCCACACACAAACACCTACACATAAATAAATAAATAAAATTTAAAAAAAAAATAAAATAAATGTGATCTTCGGTGGTTTGAATGGATACTCTGCTGGGAAGTTGATTTCAATTCTAAAGGCCCTCTTATCATATGGAGGGTTGTCAGGAACAATAAGCCCTTGCCAAGTCAATAAATTAGCTTCATCAACCTGGATGTTACGAAAGTTTTTCATTCCACATTTGCAGATCTCTTCAAGCTCCTTCATCAGCCTCCTGCTGGCCGCCATCTTGGATCTGGTGCTGCTGCTTTCCCAGAATCTTCTTTTGTTTTTTGAGACAGGGTTTTACCATGCATTTGAGGCTGGCCTCGAATTCACAGTGATCCTCCTGCCTCAGCATCCTGAGTGCTGGGATTATAGGCATGCTCAGCAGATTAAAGAGGTCACCACACCTGACCTCTTTTTCTTCTTATAAATAGCTTTATTCTGGGATGGAGAGCTAGATTTCAGTACCATCCGGAATTACATAAGCCACTGGGACTTCAAGTCGTTTGGGGCTTCTTTGTGAGCCCCTCCAGAATTCTGGGTGTTTCTGGTTTTTTGAGGCAGGGTCTCATGTAACCCAGCCTGGCCTGGCCTCGCCTCCAACTCTTGGTGACCCTCCTGCCTCAGCCTCCCCAGATGCTGGGATTACAGGTCTGGCTAACATACTTCTCAAAACTTGTTTGCTGAAAATTGACTGTTATGGCCAACCCCCTCCATTCCCTTTTTATTTTGTTTGGGGAGGGCCCAGCTCAGCCCTCCAGGGGGCAGGGCTGGCTGGCATGTGGTGCTGGGGGATTGAACTTCGGTCCCTGTGCTTTGCTAAGCTTGTTCTAAGTAGGTGCTTTAGACCACTGAGCCATCTCAGCAGCCCCCCTCCATTCCTTAACTAGAGAAAGTTGACCACAGATGTCAGCCTTTGTGTTCCTCCTGGAGACCTTGAGCAGCAGAACCGGGGTAGTATTCCAGAGGCTGCTAAGTTAGATACAAATTAATATACTGAGAGGAGCTGGGCTCCACAGGGAGTGAGCACAATAAAGACCTGCCACGGTGCGTCTGGAGAAAGGGAGGCCCAAGGGAGAGCCCAGTGGGCACACCTCCAGGCCTCCCAGAAGCACAGGCAGTGACTCCAGATGCTACCTTAATTAGGTCCACCTGGTCCCGAGGGCTCCAGTCGCCCAGATGGGTGAGCAGAGCACCCGGCCCCACCCCTCCCCAAGACTGCCTTTATTGCTTTGTCCTTCGGTTTGCTTTTGTTCTGAGACAGGGTCTCGCATTTCAGGCTGTCCTTGAGCTCTTGGTGATCCTCTTGCCTCAGCCTCC
>NW_004524729.1:502791-514845 GCF_000260255.1 Octodon degus | reverse complement strand
CCGGCTGCTGGGGTAGGTACCTGGCCACCATAAAAAGGCATAAACAGTCAGCAGCCACATCATCCTCCTTTTTGGCTATCTTCATACTTTATATATGCTGGAACTTTCACTGAGTCCTTCAGCCCAGGCTGGCCACCGCTGGAGGCCCGCTGGGGTGGGGGCAGGAGCGTGCTTGGGGCCTGAGGTCACTCGGGAGCTGGGCCGCAGCTTCTCTTCCTGAGCTTTGGCTCCCACACCAAATATGGTGCAGCTGAGTCTGGCACCAGACAGGAGCCAGGTGCCCGGGCACGGGTCGGGCGCTGCTTCCTGCTCTCAGTGGTCCAGGGCCAAGCGCTCCGGGCTCCCTGACGCCAGGGCTCACTCTGCAGCTGGCTGACTTCCATCTGCTGTCTGTCCTCCTGCCTGCCTGCCTGTCTGTCTTGTCTGTCACCCATCACAGTGGCTCACACTGGGTTAAAAATGCTCTGGACCAAAATAGCCTCTCTCCCCAGAGCTGGGGGCCTGGAAGCCAGGGTCATGATTTGTACTACAAATAAGTGAAAGCGGGGCTGGTGAGATGGCTCAGTGGTCTAAAGCACCTACTTAGAACAAGCTTAGCAGAGCACAGGGACGGTGGTTCAGTCCCCCAGCACCACATGCCAGCCAGCCTCGCCCCCTGGTGGGCTGAGCTGGCCACACGCACGCGCGCACACACACGTAAATAAATAAATAAAAACAAATAAGTGAAAGGCACCACATGTGAGACAAGAGCAGGTGTACCACCAGGTGTGACAGGCACTTGGGAATACAATCCGTATCAGGAGCAGTCCTTGGAGCACACCACCATGTCACCTTGCCTCCTGCGCCTGTCCCGTCCTTCTTGGCAATGTAACTTTTACTGTAATCATTTTTTTTTTTTTCTTCTAAGACAGGGTCTCTTGCTGTATATTTTGGGTTGGGTTTGAACTCACTATGATGCCCAGGCTGCCCATGAGGCCTGATGTTGCCGTCATCTTTTGCAGATGGAATTATGGGTGCTGAGAGGGCACAGAAAGGCTGCACTCCTGCTGGTAGAGGTCTGTTCCTGAGTTGAGACGGTCTCCGCCCACCCAGTTGCTCCAGCCCCAGGCTCCCAGGTGAGGGGCCAGCTACTCAGGGATTATGGATGTCATGGGGTGGTTCCCTGCCCCCTCCAGCACCCGGATCAGCACCCAGTCAGTTCCTGGAATCCAGGATTCCTGTAGCCTGCCTTGAAAATGATGCCATGGTCCTCTGGAGCTGCTGAGCTCAGAGGGTGGTGCCTGGTGGGGGCCGGGGAGATGGCTCAGTGGAATAAGTGCTTCCCTGGCAAGCGCAAGGGCCTGAGTTCCATCCCTGGTTCCGCCAAAAAAGAAAAGAGGGTGGTGCATGGGACATGGAAGGCACCAGGGAGTGCTGGCCAGCTGCTGTCTATAGTAAACACTGTGTGGGGAACCAGGCAACCCTAGGTCCTCCTATCTCGCAGGCCACAGGAGCTGGGGACAGCATGAACCTGGACCCCCTACCCTGCCCCTTGAGGGCTGTGAGATGCCACGTAACCTGAAGGTCCTCACTGGGCCTGTTGGCTGCTCCAGGTACCCTAGGTGAGTGCTGTCCCCCTGGGCAGCTGTGGTGTGAGTCAGGGAAGGTCAACTGGAACATGCAGGCTCATGGGCTCTATTAGGTGGATAACTAACGCCTGGCTGAAGAGCCTGACTTGTACCCTGGCCATCTGTGGCACATGGGAGTGGCCTTTGCCACTGGCCGCGTGGATGTCACCAAAGAGCACTGGCGGAGAGCTGTTAGTATTAGTCAAGGTCATAGGCCATGGTACCAGCTCCCCATCCCCTCTCGCTCCACACCTGTGCTTGGGGCTGATGCCACCACAACTGGAGACTCCACATACCTAGGCCTCCTCGGGGCTCCAAGCACGGGATCTGGTGCGGTGCCCATCCATCTTGATGCAGCCCCTGCCTCCATGATGACATCCCTAGCCACGCGGTGTTGTCCTGGGCTGTCTGTCCCCAGGCCTGGTCAGGAGCCAGGTAGCGGTGCCATCCCCTCTCATGGCCCCTGCATATGCCAGACACCAGCTGCCCTCGAGGGGAGGCCAGCCCAGAGCTTGGGATCTTTTTTTTTTTTTCATTTTTTAAAAAATTCATTTGTGTGTGTGGGGGGGGCAGCTCAGCCCACCAGGGGGCAGCAGGGCTGGCTGGCATGTGGTGCTGGGGGATTGAACCGCGGTCCCTGTGCTTTGCTAAGCTTGTTCTAAGTAGATGCTTTAGACCACTGAGCCATCTCACCAGCCCAGAGCTTGCGATCTTGCATGTTATTACAGAGAGACCTCTGTCTGCCATCCCTGGCTACTGTTCTGCTATATCCCTGGCCCATTTTTTATTTTTCTTTTGAGGCGTCTAGGTGAGTCACTAAGCTGCCCTGGCTCAAGGAGGTCCTCCTGACTCGGCCTCCCACAGTGGGGGTCGCGCGTCTTCCTGCCTGAATGTTGGTGCCTCACCCTTGCAGATTGGCCTGCTCCGTGACACGGCTGCGTGACCTGGTGGTGGACGATGTCCAGGGCCCCAGACTACCTGCTTCAGCTGCTGCGGGGCGCCCCCAGGCGGCGCGTCTGCACCTTCTTTCTCATCGTCTTCAAGCTGTTGTGCTTTGTCTTCGTGCTCATCTACTGGCATGTTGGCGGGGAGCCTGAGGACCGAGCCCACCTCTACAGCCTGCCCGTGGACATCCCCTGCCCCACGCTGGGGCCCCCCGGCCCGCCCAACAGCACCCCACTTGCAGGCAACAACATTTTCTTCCTAGAGACTTCGGAGAGGACCAACCCCAACTTCCTGTTCGCCTGCTCAGTGGAGTCGGCCGCCAGGGCGCACCCCGAGGCGCAGGTGGTGGTGTTCATGAAGGGGCTGCGCGGCGCCCCGCCGCCCCGGAACCTGGGCCTGTCGCTCCTGGGCTGCTTCCCCAACGTGCAGCTGCTGCCGCTGGACCTGGACGCGCTGTTCCGGGGGACCCCGCTGGCCACCTGGCACACGGCCTCGCAGTGGCGTTGGGAGCCCTACCGGCTGCCCGTAACCTCGGACGCTGCGCGCCTGGCACTGCTCTGGCGATTCGGGGGTGTCTACCTGGACACAGACTTCATTGTCCTGCGCAATCTGGGGAAGCTGAGAAATGTGCTGGGCATGCAGTCGCGCTACGTTCTCAACGGCGCCTTCCTGGCCTTTGAGCAGCGACACGAGTTCCTGGCACTGTGCATGCGTGACTTTGTGGCGCACTACAACGGCTGGGTCTGGGGCCACCAGGGCCCCCAGCTGCTCACGCGCGTCTTCAAGAAGTGGTGCGGGATCCGCAGCCTGGCCCAGAGCCGCAGCTGCCGCGGCGTCACCACCCTACCACGCCAGGCCTTCTACCCCGTGCCCTGGCAGAACTGGAAGAAGTATTTCGAGGACATCAGCCCCAAGAAGCTGTCGCAGCTGCTCAATGCCACCTACGCTGCACATGTGTGGAACAAGAAGAGCGAGGGCTCACATTTTGAGGTCTCCTCTCGGACGCTGCTGGGCCAACTATATGCCCGCTACTGCCCCACGACACACTGGGCCGTGAGGCTGTACTTGTGAGGGACCTGGATGTAGGCAGGAGACTGCAGGCTGCTGCAGTGGGGGGGGGGACCAGGAGGTGGGGTGCAGGGATGTGGTCGGGCCTGAGTCTGCACCTCCAGGCTCACATGGGGGTGGTGGACACCCACTGGGCCAGGGCTGCCTGGAGCTACCCTAGCATCTGCTGCTGTGTAGAAAGCAGGCAAAGAGAGTGTCTGGGATCCCAGCACTTGGAGGCTGAGACAGGAGGATGGCTGAGGGTGCAAAGCCAGCCAGTATAGCGAGTTCAGGATCCGCCTAAACTAGGTGGCCAGGCCCCATCTCAAAATAAAAGAGCAGACCTGAGCTGGAAGCAGTTTCCAGGCAGCTCTGAGAAGCCTGGTGGGCTGGGGCTAGGTGAGGGAGGGGAGTTGGAATGGGGGCTTTGGAAATTCTTTGGGCTTGAGAGGAGCGTTTTAAAGCCCCCAGTACACTGTTGTCTTGAGAAGACTTGGAGGCCACTCTGGGAGCCAGAAGGTGTCTGCAAAGCACAGATGCCAGGAGCCAGCTGCTCGCCTGGCACAGCGGGTCACACAGTGTGCATCCCACGCACAGCAGGGCCGAGGCGCTTGCCTACAGCTCCAGACCTGGGGAACACAGGGCAGAGTGACAGACAGGGGTCACAGCTGGACTGGCACCAGGGGAGCCCGAGTGGCCAGAGGCACCCTCCTCTGCCGTGGGGCACAACCGCATCTCACTAAAGTGTGCACCTTGTGCGCTAATCTCACAGTGGTACAAATATATTTTTCTTGATGGTGAAATATATTTTTTAGAAAACACATTGTTATAGGTTTCTTGAAAGGGTTTGCAAAAAGAGTGTTTTGGAACACAAGCCGCGGGCTTGTGGCGCCATAGGGTTGTCATGTAAGTTGTCACACAGGCCCAGTGGGCCAAGCGAGTTTAGATTCAGAGAGTAAGTTTGGAACCAGGCCGAAGCCTTAAGATGATTTCTGTCCTGCCCATGTCAGCTGTTACCGTGCAGAAGAATAAAGTGACTCCTGGCGTCCAGTGCTCTGTGGTCCGTGATAGGTTTCCAGCTCACAGCCGGGAGGGCCACTCTACAATGGGGGGCACTGTTTTCCCCACCTCAATTTTTAAGGTTCATAAAAAGCCTTGAGCACGGCGTGGTGGTACACACCTACAAGCGTCGCACTTGGGAGGCTGAGGCAGGAAGTCTGCTATTGAATTCAAGGCCAGCCTGATCTACCTACAGAGACCCTGTCTCAAAGCAAAAGCCATGGTGGGGTCCCATGGGTTTTCCGGGTTCTACCCTGCTAGAAGCCTGGATATTCTAACCTTACTGGAGCCCCAGGGTAGGGCCCAGCACTGCCAGGGCTGGCTGGGGCCTGGGCTGGGCCAGAGGAAAATGTGAGCTCTGTGGAGCTCGGCCCGGCCTGGTTCCAGCTGTGGGTTTGGCCTCTAAGGCCAGGCCTTCTTGCCAGGCAGAAGGTGGCATTCAGGATGGGGACCTCGCAGGGGCTCTGCAGCAGCCACTAAAGAGGGAGACGCTCATTGGCTTCTGGACTCTGCCTGCTGAGCAACCCCAGCTGCCCAGCAAGGGGGTGAGCTGCCTGGCCCTGGGGGTATTCAAGAGCAGCTGTCGTCTCTGCTGAAGACAAAGGGATATCAGCTAATTATCTTTCCAACCACAGTGTCATTTCACGTTTTAATGATTTTGAGGCTTGCTGGCTTGACTTTATGAATATAAATAACATATGCAACTCGATTTTCTTTTTTTCTTTCCTTGCAGGGCATGCCTATAATCCCAGCACTCAGGAGGCTGAGGTAGGAGGATCTCCGCATTTGAGGCCAACATGGGCTCCATAATGAGTTCAAGACTAACCTGGGCTCCATAACAAGAGTTATCTTGTTTGTTTTGTGTTTTTTGTCTTTTTGAGACAGGGTCTTGCTATGTACCTCAGGCTGGCCTTGAGCTCACTTTGTAGCCCAGGCTGGTCTCAAACTCACAGTGATCCTCCTGCCTCAGCCTCCAGAGTGCTGGGATTACAAGCATGCACCCGCATGCCCAGCAGCAAGACCTTGTCTTAAAAAACAACATAGTGTTGCTGTATCAACCAGGAACACAGGCGAGAAATAAGAAAAATAAAGATGTAGGTGCACGGAAAGACCTAGGGGCATGGCTGTGTGTGGCTGTCATGCCCACACTCAGGAGGCTGAGGCAAGAGGATTGCTCAAGTTTGAGGCCAACCTGGGTGCGTAGTGAGGCCCTATCTCAGGAAAAAACAAAACAAAGCACATACAGGAGTGTCCAGGCAGTGTCACTACAGTGAGGGGGAGCCACTCCAGTGGCCAACAGCTGGCGGACAGTGCACTGAGCACACCATCCCAGAGCCTGGAGACCTAGGCAAGCATCCTTTTCCCCATTCTGTGGGTGTTTCCTCAGCATGGAGTCGGGGCGCACAGCTCTGACTGGCCCAGTGAGGATGGGTGAATGGCCTCGGCTGGCAGAACACCAGACACAGGACCGGCCCCAGCACCCTGATCCTCTGGCTTCTGCTCGTGGACTGGAATCCTACTGCCCACTTCTGGGGGCTTCCGAGCCCTCTGCCTGCACGGAGCTGCAGCCAAGATCCCAAGGTTACTGCAAAGGTTGTGACAGCTCAGCCTCTGGAATCACAGACCCGCCTCCCCTGAAAATCAGTCAACGTCATGGACTAGTACAGGGCAGTGTGTCTGGGTTTTTTTGGCAGAACCAGGGATTGAACTCAGGCCCTTGGATTGCCTGGAGAGTGCTTATTCCACTGAGCCATCTCCCTGGAGAAAGACAATCTTGCTGTTTCCCAGGCTGGCCTTGAACCCTTGGGCTAAACAGATCCTCCTGCTTCAGCCTCCTAAGTAGTTTGTTCCACAGGCCTGTATTGCCATGCCCAGCTATTATCAGTAAAAAGGATGGGGTTCTGGGCTGGTGGTCACTCAGCAGTCTAAAGCGCCTGCTTAGGCAAGCGGCGGGGACTACGGTTTGATCCCCAGCACCACAGACCGCACCAGCCCCTGACACATCCTTACAAAGCAGGCAAGCCTTGTATACTTTATTTGGAATGAAAGAAGTCAGGCAAAAAGCCACAGAGTGGGGGCCTGGCCCTAGCTCAGTTCTTTAGTGGCTGCTTCCACAAAGCTGTCAGCCTCAGGTTGCTGGAGTTCGAACCTCACAACTCTCCCGCTGGCCAAAAGTGCCCTGAAGGCATTCGAGGAACCAAAAAAAAAAAAAAAAGCCACAGAGCTTGGGGTTGGTTTCCATGAAGGGGCTCGGGATGGAGCCTGGAGACGCAGCACAGGGCTGGAGGTAGCAGCACGTGGAGTTTCCGTCAGTGCCAAGAAGTGTTTTGGTGGGTTTTTTTGGTGGAACCAGGGATTGAACTTGGGCCTTTGCGCTTGCCAGGGAAGTGCTTATTCCACTAAGCCATCTCCCGGCCCCTTTTTCTTTTTTTTTTTTTTTTTGCGAAGTGTTTGTTCTGAGGTCAGTGGGGAAGGTGGAACAACTGTGAATGCCCAAAGGCACATGCATCGCATCGTGAGGCTCACACCGCATCTCCACGCTGGCACTCAGAAGGCACGTGGCACGTGTGCCTGTGGCTCCGTGGACAAGGACTCTGGGGTGGCGCCATTCTGTGGGCAGCTTAGGAGCATGAAGCACCCAGGGTTCGACCATGAGAAGTAGCCCAGGCGGGGAGGCTGCGGGCAGGTTTCTGATTTCATTCGGTCCCTTCCTGGTCTTGGGGCGTAGCCTGGCCCTGCCCAGGTGTGACCCCAGCTGGGCCAGCTGAGGCTAGGGGGTGCCTTGGAATTCATGCTAGCATGGTACCCAGGCAGCCCCTGTGGGGTTGGTGACGATGACATCATGCAGCCGAGCTTGGGGCTGTGTCTGGACAGGCGATGGCTCTGTACCCTATGTAGTCTATTTTGGTTTTTTTGTTTTTGGCGGAACTGGTGATTGAATTCAGGCCCTTGTGCTTGCCAGGGAAGCGCTTATTCCACTGAGCCATCTCCCCAGCCCTACTTACTTGTTTTTGTATGTGGTACAAGGTCTCACTACGCAGTTTGGACTTGTACTGATCCTCCTGTTTTCAGCTTCCCCAGCACTGGATTACACAAGTGCACCGCCATGCCTGGGCTCTGGCTGGCTCAGCGCACCTGGAGGCAGGGCCACGTGGAGCCGGGACCCAACCCCGCCCCCGCTGTGCTTGCCTAAGCAGGTACTTAGTCCATGAGCTATCTCGTCCCCCCCATGTAAAGTCTGGGGTGCAACCTCCCTCAGGTTGAAACAGCTGGGAGGACAGGGACAGGGGTAGGAAAGTTCTGTGGGATGTGACAAACTCTTAGCTCAAGATCCTGAAAGGATTCAACATAAAAGTGATGCTGGCCAGTGGGGGTGATAGCTCTGTTGCACCGTACCCCTAAAGTTGGTCCTCATTGCACACATCTGTTGTCCTGGATTTTTGGAGACTGAGGCAGGAGGATTACCACGAGTCTGAGACCCTGACTCCAACAAGCAGAAATGTTTTTGCACTCCCCCCTCCCCTCCCCTCCCTTCCCCTCCCCTCCCCTCCCCCTCTCCATGCTGAGCTATCTCCCCAGCCCCCAAATCACTTCTTTTCATAGCAGCATGAACTTCCTCATTTTTCTGCCATTAAGTTTCATCATCTTTTTTGGGCAAGGAAAACCCATGAATCACTGTCTATCTGCACACAGGGGAGCCGGGCAGGCATAGTCATCTGTAATCCCAGCTACTTGGGAGGCTAAGGCAGGAGGACCGCAAGTTCTAGGCCAGCCTGAACTTGTCTCATGATTCACGACCACCCAGGCGTGGTGGTGCATGCCTGTAATCCCAGCACTCTGGAGGCTGAGGCTGGAGGATCTCCTAAAGTTCGAGGCCAGGCTGGGCTACCCAGGGAGACCATGTCTCAAGGAAAAAAAAAATACAAAGAAGGGGAGGGGCAGGGTTTACCTCAGAGGCAGAACCCCTGCACACTGCATGCCCGACTGGCAGCCCTCAGCCCCTTGGGCTTGCCTAGCTGGCCTCATTTTTCCTGCACCCCCAGCCCCCAGCCCCCAACCCCCAGCATCTGTGGCAGTGCCATTTGATGCTGGCGTTTAACCAACTGTGACTTCCACATGTGGCCAGCCTGATGCCCTAGTGAGCTGTGCTGGGGCCAACCTGTCACCCTCACCCTCTTCCCCCTGCCTCAGTTTCCCCAGAGCCTGGACTCCAGTCCTGACCCTCCCTACCCTGTCCCCTGTCCCAGGGAAGTCCCAGCTGCCCAACAGATCTCAGAGAAGCCAAATAAAACTAAATATTTGCTCACTGGGAAACATTATGTTCTAGACATGCTGGGAAAATAAGGCTTTAAAAAAAGTACAGTCAATTAAAACAAAAAAACAAAACAAAAAAAAACTAAATGAGAGGATGTCTGCTCCTCTGAAGGGGTCGCAAGCTCCCAAGGGTCCCCAGGGGCTGGGGAGAAAATTCAGCCAGGAGCAGCCTCTCAAGTTCCATGTGGGTCTTGCGCTGTGTAGCCCTGAGCGATCACAAGTTTGGAACGGAGGGAAAACAGTTTGCATGGAAACGGGAAGGAACGACAACCGCGGCGGCCGGCGCAGAGTCCACCGCCCAGCCCGTCCCCATCCTGGAAGCACAGAATTCCTGGACTGGGAGGGCCCACAGCAGCTGGCCTAGCGGCACCCTCCCTGCTGAGACACTTTGTAAATTACCATTCCATTTCAAATGTGGAAACAAAGATGCAATCAAAGCAAACAGAGAAGTCAGAGTCTGACCTCTAAGGTAAGAGGTCAGCCGTCCAAGCATCTCTGATTCTGAATTTCCTGATCCAAAGCAGCCGCTCTGGCTCCAGCCATTGCATCTCTGCTCAGCCGGCCGGCCTGTCCCAAAGATCACTTCAGCTCTTAGCCCATTGGCTAGACTTTCTTTCCCACAGTAGCAAGGGGAGCTGGGAAAAATAGTTATTAGATAAGAAGTCAGGTGCTGAGCTTAAAAAAAAAAAGCGGTTGCTAAATAAGACGGGCATGCAACCAGGGAGAAGTCAGAAAACAGAGGCCATTGCATGGTACGATTCTGAGGAATGCAGGATGCTAAACCATGAACGCTGGCTTGAGTTACTTCTGGAACTCGTGGCATCTCACGCTTAGTTCCACTTGGTTGCTGACGCTAAAACCAAGACATGAATAGCGGTCTGGAACCAGGTGGTCAGGCTGGGCTCTGGGCCACCTTCCTATTTGCCCTGTGCTGGTGATACAGGAGAGAGACTCCCACCCTGAAAGATACCTGGGCCGAGTTTGTGTTCTCTAAAACTGAAGAATGAATTTTAGGAACAACAGGGTTAAGAGCAGAATATATTTATTGGGACAAAGAAAGCTCTTGCCAGGGACCGGGGAGATGGCTCAGCAGAATGAGCGCTTCCCTGGCAAGCACAAGGGACTGAGTTCAATCCCGAGTTCCGCCAAAAAAGTAAAACTATAAAAAATCCTTTAAAAAAAAGAAAAGAAAGCTCCTGCCCAGACAGGGACAATCCCCCTCCCCCAGCAGGTTGCCTGAGAATCTGCCTTTTCTAGGGATTTTTATAGCACAAAACCATGAGAGGAAGTGGGTCCACTGATTAAATCAGGATCAAATTGGGAAGGGAGTCTCCTAGCAAGGGGGCCTGAATTCAGAGCAGGGGCTTGTCCTGCAGGGGGTTGGGTGAGTGGCTCTTCCTGGCTTTTTCAAGGTGATTGATACCTATTTACAATATCAATGCCTTTCAGCAGACTAAAGCACCTGTTTAGGTAGGTTCAGGGACCAGGGTTTGATCCCCAGCACCCCCGAGGCACACTGAGATGGTGACTGAGACTGGGCATGGTGGGCGTGCAGGTAATCCTAGTGCTTGGGAGGCTGACAACAGGAGGATCACTACGAGTCCAATCTGTGTAGTAAGCCCCTGTACTAAAATACATTTAAAAATAAAAAATAAAATCAAGAATATCATTTCCTGATGCTGCGTCAGTTTCCCCTTTTGTCTAGAATCTGGCCCATAGGAGAATTTTTTCTTTTTCTTTTTTTGGTACCAGGGATCAAACTCGGGACCTTGCAGTTGCCAAGCAGTTACTTAAGCTGCTCAGCTATTTCCCATGCCCCTAGGCGAGATTTTCACCGTAGGGGCAACCCTGTCTGACTGCTGGTAACATTTCTATCTAACTCAACTGCCTACAACACCGGGAGCGAGTTATCTACTACTTACTCGTACCTCAGTTTCTTCACCTGTAAAATGAGCAGTTATGTTTGGGATGCCAGTACAACGCCAGGCACTTGGGGACGGTGTTTGTTTTGGTACTGGGAATCCAACTCAAGACCTCCCACTTAGCAGGCAGGCGCTGTGCCACTGAGCTATATATATCCCACCCATGGTTTGTTCTTTTGAGACAGGATCTCTCTATTCCAGGCTGGCCTCTTACTCCTCCACCTCCTGAGTGCTGCAATTATGGGTGAGACCTTTGTTTAATCGTCTCTGTAACCTCCTTGGTGAGGATGGGTTCCTGTCCCTGGGGTGCGGGGATGGCCAGGCACTTAGAGAGAAGGCTCCCCCGCCATTTAGGAGTCCTAAGTGCTCAGTGCTTGCCGACGTCACAAGCCACACAAGGACGTGCAGGGTTGCACCAGGCGCAGTGGGAACCTCCAGGGGGGTATGCAGTATCCAGAGGTAGACGTGTTAGCTGGGCATGGCGGTGCATGCCTGCAATCCCAGCGCTAGAGAGGCTGAGGCAGGAGGATCAATGAGTTGGAGGCTAGCCTGGGCTACAAAGTGAGCTCAAGGCCAGCTGAACTGCACAGCGAGAGCCCATCTCGAAAAGGCTGTCCCTTTGCCTTGTTACTTGCTTGTCCATTATTTCTGGAAAGGAACCATGCCCCAGCCCTGGGACAGTGACCCAAGTCCCAGAGCAGCCGGTGGTGCCAGGCTGCCCTGTGAGCCGGGCTCTGAGATTACTTACTGGAGTGGGACCATCCTTGCGCATATGTGGGGTGGCTGGCGGGGCATGTCTACTGTCCTGTGGCTGTTTGCTGAACACAGGGACCAACTGCATTGCAAGATCCTCAAGGTGGATTTTTTTTTTTTTTTTTAGGCTGCCTCAGGATGCCTTAAAGGCAGATCTGGAAAGGCATGAGGATCTGGGGATCCAAACACAATATCCTGAGCCTGTCTTTGCTTAAGCAGGCACTAAAACAACTGAGCTAATAGGCAGGACAATGTTTTTTTTTTTTTTTCTGGAACCGTGGACTGAATTCAGGCCTTTGTGCGCTGCTTATTCCACTGAGCCATCTCCCTGGCCCGTAAGATCTGCAAGGTAAACAGGATGGGCTATGATTCATCTCAGGGTCCAGATGAGAAAATGAAGGCCCAGA
>NW_004524729.1:499915-501304 GCF_000260255.1 Octodon degus | reverse complement strand
CTCAGTACAAAGGGGCTGGGTTCAATCCCCGGTCCCAAAGAAAACGAAAGGACCAAGGGTACAGCTCAGCGATATGGTACCCGCCTGGCAAACACAAGGTCCTGAGTTTGATTTGGGGGTACAAACAAAAGTGACATGGGATGGAGAAGGAAGGGCGGTTGCTCCCTGTCCCAGTTCCCGTGCCTCCCTCCCAGATCACCTGCCCCACCCGGCAGTTCCCACTCTCCTGGGCCTTGCCAACCCAGGGCCCAGATCTTGGCTCCCAGCCCCTTCCCAGCCCAGCTTCTCCAGGACAACTGGCAAAGCCAGGTGAGGTGGGCGGGGCCCAGGGGAATAGGCGGGACTGACAACTGGGCGGGGCTTAGCTGCTCTCGGTTTCACACACACCAGCACCCCCTAGTGGCTTCATGCGCACCTACACGCCTGTGAATGACGGGTTCTCAACCTTCCCTGGCCTCAGGGTCCCCAAGGCCCTGGGCTGCTCAGGCCCGCAGCAGGGAGGCCCTTCCAAGAAGTGTCCCGAGCTCTGGCGCCGGGGTAGGGGGGCGTCCACTTTCCCCACCAGGCCTCCCAAACCCTGACTCACACCTTACAGGTCCAGAGCCAGGCACCCTGGGGCAGAAAATGGGCTGGGCTAGCTCTGCCGTAAGAATGGGTGATGTCCCAGAGACGGGGTTCTGCATTGAACACAACCAATTTACTGTGTGTGTGTAATATATTTAGTACAGGGTCTCACTACAGAGGTCAGATTCGTAGTGACTCTTCCGTTTTCAGCCTCCCAAGCACTGGGATTACAAGGTATGCACCATTATTTTGTTTATCTTGTCTTTTTTTTGTGTGTGTGTGGAACCGGGGATTGAACTCAGGCCCTTGCGCTCACCAGAGAAGCACTTATTCCACTGAGCCATCTCCCCAGCCCCTATCTTGTCTTTTTGAGACAGGGTCTCACAAGCTGCCTTCAGTGCTGGGATTACAGATATGCGCCACCTTGCTAGGCCCTATTTAAAGTAGTAATATATTGTATTTGTAGATTTTTTTTTTTTCGGAACCAGGGATTGAACTCAGACCCTTGCACTTGCCAGGGAAGTGCTTATTCTACTGAGCCATCTCCCCGGCCCCTGTAGATTTTTTTAATATATATTTTCATCATAACACCTATTAATTGTACATATTCATGAGGCCACAATGTGATATTCTTTTTTCTTTTCATGCATTCTGTACAGGGCTTTGCGTTGGTGGTATAGTGGTGAGCACTATAGTGGTGAGCTACCTTCCAGGGTCTCACTACCCGGCTCCAACTGGTATCGATCCTCCTATTTTCAACCTCCCAGCTTCAGCGCGACATTGCAATACAGGTATACAATGTATAACCAATTGTTTTATTTTCTT
>NW_004524729.1:495808-497650 GCF_000260255.1 Octodon degus | reverse complement strand
TTGCCCTCAGGTGACTGAGGCTGGGCATGGTGGCGTGCGCCTGTAATCCCAGCACTTGGGAGGCTGAAAACGAGAAAAGATCGCTGTGAGAGTCCGACCGCATACTGAGACCCTGTAGACCGTGTACTAAAATACATTAAAAAATAAAGAATAAATAAATAGAAGTGATTGTTATATCTTGTCATTTTATTTTATTTTATATGCAGGGCCTAGCTGTGCAGCCCAGGCTACCCTCAAACTCACGTTGCTCTGCTACTTCAGCCTTTCGAGTTCTGGGCCTTTCTAAAAGGTTAACCGTCCTTTTAGAAATGAGGAACGGTTGCATTTTATCACCTATGGCCTAGCGTCTAGCAAGGCAATCGCTCGGGGTTTCTCCCCTAATCAGTGTACTTGGTAATTATGAGTCTTTCCAGGTCAGCAAAATCAGAGTTCCAAAGAGCAAGGGACTGGCTCAGGGTCACCCTGGGGCAGGTGCCAGGAAAGCTTCTGTCCTCCGGCTCACATTTACTCACCCTGTGCCTAATTTGTGTTCGTCAGAGTGCTGCAGATGGATCCCCCTCACTTGGCCATTGCCCACAGTACATGTAGCTCCGTCCCCCCGCCCCCGCCTGGCAGGGTAGGTGGCCCAGCCCGGGGCCACACAGTCTCAGCTGCGCGTACACCTCAGAGCCACAAGAGCAGGCCCAGGTGAGTGGGGCCCTTGGGCAGCCCAGGGATCCTGGAGCCTCTGACCCCCACCCAGTGGAGCAGCCCACCCTCCCTCGGCCCTGCTCTGCCCAGCCCTGCTGAAGCCGTCTCCGGGGCCCTTACACACTGTTTCGGTCAGCCTCCCCACTGCGGGGCACAAAGCCCAACACACACAGCTTGCAGGAGGAGCGGTCCGCTGTGGCTGGCACCTTCAGGGGCTCTAGTCCATGGCTTCTGGCTCCGGGAACGTCCTGACGGAAAGGCCTGGTGATGGAGCAAAGCTGCTGGGCTCACACAGACCCACGAGTAGAGCAAGGGGACAGCCCCAGAGAGGAGGGGACCTCGGGGAACCTGAGGTCGCATGCCACGAGCACCCAGACATACCCAGTAGCCTGCTCTACTGATCTGCTCAGTGTCTCCTAATTGACGTAGGCTGATGTATCAGGACTAATGGTCATGCTATTAATAGATAGAAGCAGTGGGTCCAAAGGTCAGGTCAGGGAGATTCCAGACTGTTGCACGCCTTGAGGTCCAAGAATGCAGTGGGCTGGGGGAAGACTGGGGTACCTGTCCTCCCTGCGTCCCCATATCCTGCGTGCCTCTATGGCTCCCATCTTCGTCCTTGATCACAACCCCAGAGGTGCTTGAGAGCTGCTCTCGGAAATGAAGCGCACCCCAGCCAGGGCTTGGCAATGCCGACTCACCGGTCACAGCTGGTTGTCACAGCAATGTGGGGCGTGGAGCCCTCAATGGGAGGATCCTCCCCTCCAGGGTCAGAACCAGGTGGAGGGGGACACCCGCTGTGTCTGCCGGAGAATGATGGCCCGGAAGCCTTGGAAAGACCTCCCAACACCTGGCACCCGAAGTATTCAACGGCAGCTGAGTTCAGGGGTGCACACTTCTGATCCCAGTGGCTCTAGAGGCTGAGACTAGAGGTTACAGGTTCAAGACTAGCCTGGACAATTTAGGAAGCCCCTGTCTCAAAATGAAAAATTATTAAAAAAGGGCTCCATGGGATAGAGTTCCCTGGATTCAATCCTCAGTGCTAAAAAAATAAATCAATGCCAGATGTGGTAGCACACACCTATAACCCCAGCATCTGGGAGGCTGAGGCAGGAGGATTGCTGCAAGTTCAAGGCCTTCTTAAAGTACATA
>NW_004524729.1:492507-494113 GCF_000260255.1 Octodon degus | reverse complement strand
AAAGGAAAGATCATTTTGTATTTGTATATACAAAATAGGATAGATCTACAGCTACTTAGAACAAGCTTAAGCAAACACAGGGACTGCGGTTCAATCCCCAGCACCACATGCCAGCCAGCCCCGCCCCCAGGTGGGCTGAGCTGGCCACACACAAAAAAAAATAAATAAAATTAATTAATTAAAAAAAAGAAGATAACAACGTACAGTGTATTGATTACTGAAACTGTCCTATTAATCGGCTGTGAAACTGTCTCATTCATATTTGTTTCTCAATAAAATTAAAACTGAAAACCCCAGTTGTTGAATGGTATTTAAGAGCAGGTCACATGTCGCAGAAGGCAGGGCAGGGGAAACAGGATGGCAAAAATAAGACAGGTGCGGGGGAGGCAGC
Organism: Octodon degus; assembly: GCF_000260255.1. Classification (NCBI taxonomy): domain Eukaryota; kingdom Metazoa; phylum Chordata; class Mammalia; order Rodentia; family Octodontidae; genus Octodon; species Octodon degus. The sequence goes on along the minus strand of NW_004524729.1, from coordinate 493,722 downwards.
AGCACAGGGGCTGTCGAGGAGACGGGGTCGGGGACAAGTGTGTACGGGCTCCCGGGGACGCTCTACTTGTGGGAACCACACAGGAAGCGGCTGACACGTTGGCCAAATCCAGTTAAACAAATAAGGCTCTAAGGGTAAAATGAGAGGGCCGAAGGCTGAAATAACGCACCCGCTGTGGCTGGTCTCCAGAGACGAGCTGGGGGAGGGGGGCAGAGAATCGAGGTGTGGGACCCCGCAACGCTCCTGGGGTGGAACATGAGCCCCTGCAGAGAGGAATCAGAGGGTTACCCCAAAAATGGTTGTTTTAAAAAACTGTGTGCCCCCACTCTCCAGCCCTATGTGGTTGGCCAGAGCCCACTTTCCATCCCCTGAAGAATCCCACGCTGTGTCCCCCCATTAGCGCTGCTTGGCCAAAGTGGGGAGCACAGCTGGGCCCTGAGTTGTCCTTCTCTGGGCCGCAGGAGACCCCAGACCAGGGCGGGGCTCCACAGTGGGCTGTCACGCTAGGGCCCAGGAATTAAACTGGATTCCAAATGGCCACTTTCCTGGTACCGGAAGGCTCCAGGAGGGGCGGGACGCTCCCTCCGCTAAACTGAGAGGTGCAGCCCGTGACCTGTTCATCCCTTGGGCACGGCCAAGCGCACCCCTCTCTGGTCTGCAGCTGCCTGGTTGTACCAGCTGGAAGGGAGTGGTGTCCACAGCAAGCCCAGCCGTTGGGAAGAGGGGGAGGGCAGGGAGGAGGAGGGAGGGGGATGGGCTGGTGGCGCACACCTGCGATCCCAGCGCTGGAGGCTGAGGCAAGAGGACCACCTGGAGTTGAAGGCCAGCCTGGGCTACATAGCAAGACCTTGTCTCAAAACAAGAAAGAAAAAGTCTTTTCCAACCTTGGTAAGTCTCGTCGTCAGGGTCGTATTGCAGATGATGGGCTTCGCATCTTGAGTGTGGGGAGATAAACATTTCATGTGTTCTTTGTTCTTCCTTTTACAATAAATCCCATTAGCTTTTTTTTTTTTTTTTTTTCTTTTTCTTGGTGGAACGAGGGAGTGAACTCAGGCCCTCGCACTTGCCAGGCAAGCGACTATTCTACTGAGCTATCTCCCCGGCCCGGTTTTTGGTTTTTGGAGACAAGGTCTTGCTATGCAGTTCAGGCTGGCCTTGAACTCCCTGTGTCGCCCAGGCTGGCCTTGAACTCCCTGTGTCGCCCAGGCTGGCCTT
>NW_004524729.1:467593-492407 GCF_000260255.1 Octodon degus | reverse complement strand
CAGGCTGGCCTTGAACTCCCTGTGTCGCCCAGGCTGGCCTTGAACTCCCTGTGTCGCCCAGGCTGGCCTTCAACTCAGGCTGCTCTTTCTGCCTCAACCTCCTGGGTGCTGGGGTTACAGACATGAGCTCCCCTTTGGTCCATGGGCACGTGGTGGCCTTGCTCCTCTGGATGGGCACAGCTGCCGGGCCCAGCACAGGAGGGAGGACAGCTGCTGGCTGCCTGGCCCAGCCCTTCCTGTGGGCCCAGCCCTTCCTGTGTGCTCCTTGGCTGTGGCCATGCCAGTTCCAGGTCCCAGCTGCAGGTGGTGGCTTTCCAGGCCAGTGGCTGGTTAGGGAAGGAGCGGGCAGCTGCCTGACCGGGTACAGACACCTGGACTGGGCCTCTGCACTCAGGGCAGCCCTGCTTCCAGCCTGGCACTCCCTGCCCTTTGCCAAGCCTGGTGCTGGAGGTCCTGGCCACTGCCCGCAGAAAGCGACCACCAGCCAGCACAGCCCAAGTTACTGCTGCTCCTCTGAGCCGGCTGACCCCTTGAACCTGTCAATTCCTCATTTTGTTTTGAGACAGTGTTCCACTATGCAGTTTAGGCTGTCCTTGAGTTCACTAAGAAGCCCGGGGTAACCTCAAACGCCAAGTAATCCTCCTGCCTCAGCCTCCAGAGTGCTGGGATCACAGATGTGCCTCATCCAGCACACCCGGTGGCTTTGTCACCAGCTGTTTAGGTCAGTGAAATTACATGGTGTGGGGTGTAGGGAGGGACCCCAAGCATATGAAGGACTGAACCACATTTTACGTAGAGACAAACTGAGAAGCCCGGGATCCTCGGGTCCCAGAGCAGGCGCTAGGCGGTTCCATCCAGCGAGGTTTCCTTCCCTTTCCGTTTTGGGTTACTCTCATATTTGTCCACGCGGGGGCGCTAGGGCTTCGGGCCCCGCCAGCAGGACTGATTCCTTGCGGCCCCTTCACGCCCAGACCCCCTCCCCAGGCTTCCAGAGCCAGATCACACCATCCCCGACCCTGCTAGCACCTCGGAGCTTCTAGTGCTTTCTATCAGAAGAATTAGACCAAATCCCCTGAGGCGGAAATGTGTTTGTTTGCAGCACTGGGGAACCCAGACCCTCATACTGTGCCCCTTTGCTCCATCGCCAGCCCTTGGGGTTTTTGTTTTGAGACCATCTGGCCTTGTTGCCCAAACTGGCTGAAACTTAGATCCTCCTGCGTCAGCCTGTGAGCAAGGCTTTTGTTCTGCCCCAGTGGGGGATTAAGTCATGAAAGACCGGGACACCCCTCCACCCACCCAAAGAAAGGACAAAGCACCCTGAGGAGGCTGAAGCAGGGGGGATTTTCAGAAATTCAAGACCAGCCTGAACCAGAGAGAGAGGAGAGGAGAGGGAGGAGAGGGAGGAGAGGGAGGAGAGGGAGGAGAGGGGGGAGGGGGAGGGGAGGGGAGGGAAGAGGGAGGAGGGAGAGAGAGAAAAGAGCGCAAGGGCCTGAGTTCAGTCCCCAGTTCCACCAAAAAAGAAAAAGCAAGCAAGCAAGAAGGACAAGGATGTTCAGCTCTGGTGACTTCAAGACCAGGCTTGGGGGTCGCTGGCTGGGGCCTGCGGGGCTACAGTTGGAGCCCAGGCGCTCTGCCATCAGTGCCTGCCTTCTCCTTTCCTGTCTCCCAGCTACAGGCACAACCCGAGCCCTGGAAGCTGACCCTGGGCAGATGCTCCCGCAGGGCTTTCTGCTGGCCTTTCTGTCTGGTGTTTATTCCCATTATGCTCCAGGCCGGAGGTGGCCGTGTTTAGTCCCATCACGCCCTGAGGGCAGGTGTGACCCACAGCTGAGGATGGACTGTCCACAAGTCCGCCAGCCTCAGTGAGCGTCAGGGATGGCCTCTGGGAAGGGCAGCCGGGGCCCCTCTGCCCTACAGATGGCTGTGTGTGGGTCGAGAGCCAGTCCTGGGCTCAGCTTCTTCCCCTCTCTGACTTGGGTCCCCCATCGTTCTGTCACTCCACAGTACTGGTGACAGAGACCTATGGAGCACAGCTGTGTGCTCCAACACGTTGGGACCTACTGGTGAAAGCTGCCCGAAAGAAGTTATTTGAATGAAAGTCCTAGATAAGGAGTGGTGTGTGCATATTTAGACTGTCTGCTTGCGGGGGTTTTGTTTGTTCTTGGTCTTTTTGAGACAGGATCTCACTGTGCAGCTCAGGCTGGCCTTGAGTTCACTTTGTAGCCCAAGCTGGTCTTGAACTCCTGCCTCAGCCTCCCAAATGCTGGGATTACAGGCGTGCACCACCTTGTTTCAGTTTGTTCCTTTTTTTAATTTTTGATTTATTTATTTGGTACAGGGTCTCACAATATGGCTCAGACTTGTAGTGATCCTCCTGTCTCAGCCTCCCTAGTGCTGGGATTACAGGTATGCACCGCCATGCCTGCTTTTGGTGGCCAACACAGCATGCCTGGGATTCCAGGCCGGAATGGCATGTGGTACTGGGGATTGAACTCAGGTCCTTGGCCTTGCCAGGCAGGTGCTTAGTCCACAGAGCTATCTCCCCAGCCCTGTTCTTGCTGTTTTGAGACAGGCTCTCATTATGTAGTCCTGGCTGACCATCTGGCCATCCTCCTGCCTCAGCCTCTTGGCTGTGGGGATTACAGGCACACGCTGCCATGCCTGGCTTCAATTTGCTTTCACTTATACAAGTGGACAGCCCTTGTGAATCTGTTGGTGAGGACCCCAGACCTGTCCTGGGAGACTGGGCTGTGACCCCAGACTCCTTCCCCCAGCGTCTAGGCTGGGCGCTTCGGATGGGATCAGAACTTGAGCCGTGTCAGGCCCTGTGGGCGCGTGGAGCCCTCTAGATACTTAGAATCTGTGGAGGCCTTGCGTCTCGCTCAGACATTTTTGAAGTACTGGCCCAATATTGAGCTTTTCCAAAGGATTCATGTTTATTTTCACCAGAACCAATGAACTTCCAGCAGTTTGCATAACAATTATGGGAGGGATGTGTTTTACAGTAGAAAGCCCTGGAAGTGTACAAACCGGTTTGGGGACAAATACCCTGAATCTGGACCCTGAAGCAAGTAATGCAGGTGCAGGGGTGGCCTGGAGAGGGACCCGCAGGTAGCTGGTGCCCTTTGGGGCCAGAGGGGTGAGGCACCCGAGAGCCAGGCAGCCCCTGATGGGACCTGCTGTGGCCATCCCAGGGCTTCTCTGGGGCTTTGCTGGCCAGGTCACCTTGGAGGGCCACCCCTGGTTCCCAGATTTAGGATTCTGTTCCTGCTCCCCAATTTTCATACCACACCAGGTACCAAAGGTCTTTGGAAATGAGCAGGTACCCCAAGGCTCCCAGTACCCTGTTCCTTCCTGCAGCTCGTAGTTTTGACTGGGCTGCAGCATGAGGGACCTCGATACAGAACGGAATGGGATCCCAAAATCAGTCACCAAGACAGTCTGATTTAAAGTGGGTAGAGGTGGGGCTGGGGAGATGGCTCAGTGGAATAAGCGCTTCCCTGGCAAGTGCAAGAAGGGCCTGAGTTCAATCCCCAGTTCCGCCAAAAAATAAAAAGATTAAGTGGGCAGAGGATTTGCATAGGCATACCTCCAAAGAACCGCACAGACAGCCAGGGAGCACGTGAAAAGCTGCTTCGAGGCATTAGGCAAGAAGGAAATCCAGATCAGCGAGGCGAGGCAGGCCCTGTGGCTCACACCTGCACCCTCAAGGTAAAAAGGCTGAGGCAGATCCATCATGATTTTTTTTTTTTTTTTGCAGAACCAGGGATTGAACTCAGGCCCTTGCACTTGCCAGGGAAGTGCTTATTCCACTGAGCCATCTCCCTGGCCCCTCCATCATGAATTTGAGTCCAGCCTTGATGACATAGCAAGACTGTCTCAAAAACAAAACAAAAAACCAGCTTGTAGCAAACCAGTCCACAGGGCTGATCTCTGGTCCCTGCCAGACACTACCTGTGGGGAACCAGCCCACTCCAGTCTCACCTGCGGATGAACAAGGAAGAAAGACAAACAGGTTAGCATCAGGCAGCCAGGGAACTCCTGCCTGCAGCAGGCAGAGTCGCCTCCCACGTCTGGCTCATCCTGCTTTTTCACTCCAACACAGTGCAAGCCATCAAAGTAATACAAGATTCTCCTGCCTCCCATCAGTGTCGCTGAGGTCGAGAACTGACGCCAGCTATGGTAACTTCTCCTGCGTGCTCACAGGGGCTCAGTCAGGCCTCAGTTCTGCTCTGGTCTCTGCTGTTCGGATCAGAAGGTGTGAGAGTGATTTCATCCAGGCGGAGGCTCCCACCTTCTCATCCCTGAGCCAGGGCCTGTTGTGAAGCTCCACACACCTCAGGCGGTTTTACTGTTGTAGGGAGCTAAATTAGGCAGTTGGGTAGGACTAGCTCTGAAGGAGACAGCATGGAAGACAAGATACCTTGCAGGCGTGAGAAACGCATGCTCCTGCTGTGGGCCAGACCTGAAGACCAAAGAGCCAGCAAACGCTGACCTCCCTAAAGATTAGCACCGGGACTGATCGGCACTTGAAGTCCGGAAGAGTCACTAACGCAATCCCTACCGGCGAGGCCCTGTTCTGTATACATCCTGCTTGCGGCGTGACTCGCTTTCCCATTTGGTTCTGGATTTCATCAATTTTACCTGAGCAATGGTGCTTGTAACCTTACTGGCTGGCCACAGTTTTGTCCCCCCTCATATCTGAGTTCCTACGTTTCCTGCCTTAGACTCGCCTCACTTCATGGTTTTGCGCTATAAAAATCCCCAGAAACGGCAGGTTCCTGGACAACTCATTCAGGTCCCCTTCTGTCCCTCTCCCAGACAGCAGCTTTCTCCCCCACCCCCATAAATATATTCTGCTCTTAACCTCCGTTTGTTCCTAAAATTCATTCTTTGGTTTTAGAGAACACAAACTCGGCCCAGGTATCTTTCAGGTTGGGAGTTTCATTGCCCTGTATTATCTCTTCATGGTTTGCTGCAAAACTAGGTAGAAAAACCATCCTAGGTTCCAGTAGTGGCTATAGTGGCTGCAGTCGTGTCGGGCTGGCTCCCTACGGTAACAGCCAAAACATGGAAATGAAATAGCTATAAACTAATAGATAAATAAAGCCTCTACCCATGGCTTGTGAGAGTGTTCCGTGAGACCTTGGTGCGTGATCCCGTTCTCCATTAAGAGGAACCAAAGGCCTGGGAGAAATGGCTACTCTAGGACCAGGATGGGAAATGGACAAAACTAGCCTGCAGCCAGTCACGGTAGTGCACATCTGGAATTGCAGCACTCAGGAAGCTGAGGCAGGAGGATCGCTCAGAGTACAAGGCCCGCCTGGGCTACACAGCAAGACTTTGTCTTAGAAAATAAACAGACAAAAAAGCCTGGAGCATCTTGCTGGGTCACCCAAGGGAAGGGCCGAGACACTCACATGCAGATCGCATGTAACAGCGAAAGTCACCAGAAGAGCTCCTAGCCAGCAAAACAGGAATGATCTGAGCCACAGTGAGGCAGCAGACTGGAACCCAGAAGACAACACAGAAAATCATCCCCGTGAATTCATGCTAATGTAAGCAAATGGGTGAATAAATGAGTAGGAGCACAGGCAGCTCCCTCTGCGCAAGTTCAGGTGACAGTGTCTAAAGTCACCTTCAAGGTGAAGCCCTGCTCCTGAGGTGCAGACCACAAGGGCCACTTTCCTCCAAGTGCACATCTGTTAGCTTTGGGTCCAGCTACCCTCCCCAAAGCCACACAGGGTCACAGGGCTTTTTCAGAGATGGCTGCACCCAAAGTGAGTGAGGCTTGGATTAAGGGTGTGTGAAAATGACTCAGTCCACTGATCAGCTCGGCATGGCTCTGACTGGGAGTTACATGCTGCGCCTGCCCTAGGACCGGCAGCCCACATGCAATATGGAGACAGAAAGAGGCTTGCCTCCTCTCTCTTGTTGGTTTTGCTGTCTTCTGCCACCATGAACTATTTTTCCTGTTTCTCTCTGTTACATCCCTCTGCCTTAGAGTCAGCTGATTATGGGCTGAAACCTCCACAAACTGCGAGCTAAATAAACCTTTCCTTCTTTAATTTTGGTTGTTGGGTATTTTGTCTCAGCAATGAGAGAAAGTAAGACATGTGACTGGACCCTGCCAAGAACCCCACTGGGTCAGGCACAGAAGTGCACCTAGAGTCCCCAGCTACTTGGGATGCTGAGGCAGGAGGATCGCTTGAGCCCAAGAATTCAAGGCCAGCCTGAGGAATTCAGGGAGATGACAAAAAAAAGAAAGAAAGAAAGAAAGAAAGAAAGAAAGAAAGAAAGAAAGAAAGAAAGAAAAGGCTAGACATGGTTGTACACACTTGTAATCCTAGAACTCAGGAGGCTGACTGGAGGATCACTCTTTGCTCAAAGCCAGTCTCTGCTATGCAGCGAGCGTAAGACCAGCCTGAACTACATAGCAAGACCCTGTCTCAAAAAATCAAGATGGAAACAAAGTGGCTTTATCAAAAACAAATGAAAAACTCCCACACTCACTGCTCTCACCAGCATTTTATAGATGAGCGAGAGCTGGGTCTCAGGCCAGGTGCTAGGTCAATTGTGCTGGATCACACAGCTGGAAAACAGGGCACTTTTCAGCTGCTCCACGGCTGTCCGCCAGCTCCCTTTGGGGCCCCTGGGGTTCAGCAGGGTGTGAGGGCTATAACTAGTACCTGAAATTGTGACAAGAGGACTGTGATGTAGCTCAGCACAGAGCTCTTGCCCAGCACATGTGGGGCCCTGGGCTCGATCCCCAGCACCAACAAAAACTAAGCAAACACCTGTAGTGAGAAGAGGGCGAGTAGATGGGACTGGGGGGCAGGTAGAGGCAGAGGGAGGTACTCGCTAGTGCCTCTGGCTCACCCTTACCCCACCCCAAGACAGGAGCAGCTTGCTATGTCCTGGTTTGATGCAGGACCAAAGTAGGGCCCTGGTGTGTGCTGCGCAGAACGATACCCTACACGTGCAGTTGTGCAAGAAAAGGTTTGTTTCTTAAAAGACAGTTTCAGTCTCCAAGCCAAGGACTCTGCCAGGCAAGCAGGAAACGCGACACCAGCCCTAGAGCCCTAGGAGTTTCAAGCTGGGGCTGGTCCTTGTCCTCCAGGTTTCCTTGCAGACTGCCACCTTCACAAATCAGAGTGCACTGACTGAGCCATGAACTGTGTCTTACTTCCCCTGGGTCCTACTGGCCTGGAGTCATCAGCAAAGCCCTGGCTCTGGCAGCGCAGTCCCTGGAGAACCAGCTTTCCCAGGTGCACGCAATAGTACAGCTCAAAACCCAGGTGGCCCCTGGCCTAGCCCCAGGTCGGAGAGGGGACTCCCCCACCCCCACAGCCTGCGCACTTTTCTCTGGTTACACAAAAGCATCCTACAGGCCAGGAGCAGCAGGACCTGGGCTCCAGGCCTCCCCTGGCCTCTCCCTATCCTATGTTCCCGTTTGTGGCCCAGAACAGGCACCTGTGCCCCTCCGGGTCACCAAGAGCTCTGCCTTGCCGAGGGACCCTCTCCCCCCACACTCCACTCCCTCAGTGCTTCTCCTTTTACTTAGTTTGCATGAATTCCCACAGTGTTTAGGTTCTCGGAGCACTTTTCCATGCGCCCCACTCTCTAAGGCACAAGGCCAGAGCATTTTCCAACTCTAGCACCCGCTGGGATATCCCACTGGCCGGACACGGTCTCCCTCCATCCTGGTGCAAAACACCCCCTCCCCTGTGTGCTCGGAGCTCCTCCTACAGACCTTGCACACCAGCCCTGTGGGGGGACCCACATGAAGTTAGCCGCTTCCCCAGTTGACTCCACCCTCTTCTCACCGTGATTGGCCAAAAGTTGGGCACCTGAGTAAGACGGAGCCAATTAGAATGCACCAACCTTTTGGCCATGCTGATTGGGCCAAAGGTGATCATGGGACGGGATGGTCCAATTAGGTCTTTCCTCCTCTTGCTTGAGATCAACCCGCCTGGGTCCATCAATCTCAGTGCTCGGGTGTTAAGATGCCCAGGGAGGTTGGGTAGAGGAAGCTCTGGGGTCAAAGATAGAGAGGTGGGGATGGAGGTAGAGGCCCTGGCTCTGGTCACCTCCAAAGCCTCTCTTTTCCTAGAGGCTACCCAGGAACATTCCGGTAAATCCCTTCCTGTTTAGCTAGCTTGGATTAGGTTTCTGCCCGAGGCAGTTTAGGCTCCGGTGAACCTGCCTGGCTTTTGGTCTTCTCCAGCACTGCTCGTGACCTGTGACCTCAGGCAGGTTACTGACAGCTCATTGCCTCAGTCTGCCCAGCTGCACCTCACAGCTGGTATAGGAGGCCTTGGATTAATCTAGTTTTTCACCTGCTGTACTCTCTGACCTGGCAGACAGGACTCCCCAGCATGGTAGGATCCCAGATCATGAACTGATTTTGAAATAAGGACTTCGATAGGACCAGTGAGACAGCTCAGCGGACTAAACACCTGCTTAGACAAACGGAAGGACAGGGGTTCAATCTCCAGCACCACCAGTTGTGTTGGCCCCCTCCCCAGGGCGCTGCAAGCTGGCCACCAAGACCAGGTGTGATGTCGTACACCTGTAATCCCAGCTCTCAGACTGAAAATAGGATCACTACGAGTCCGAGCTGGGTAGTGAGCCTCTGTGCCAAATACATAAGAAAAGAAAAAAGTAAGGACTTTGTAGATCTAATGGTTTCAGGATGAGGGCACCCTCGATTTAGGTTGAGCTCTAAATCCAGTGATGGGTGCCAAAGGAAGATGCCAGTGAAGAGAGGTGGAGGCCAAGTGACAATGGAAGCTTGGATTTGGGGAGTGTGAACTGTGACATAATTAGTTTTGTGGTTGTTTAAGGCGGCTCTAGGACACTGATGTTGTTGCAAATAAGGGAACAACGAAAGACTCTGTAACAAGGGGATCAGAAGGCAGACTTTGGGGTTCCATCCTCAGTGTGCTGTGCTGGCCCCGCCCCCAGGGCATACTGAAACTGGGTGTGATGGTGCACACCTATAATCCCAGCGCTTGGGAGGCTGAAAACAGGAGGATCACTATGAGTCTGATCTGTGTAGTGAGACGCTGTAGACCCTGTACAAAAAAAAAGAAAAAAAAAATAAGGCAGATACTTATTCATAATGCCAGAGGGCTGAGGAAAACTAGGTTTCACATCATCAGCCCTGAGTCAGGTTGAGTTTAGTTTAAATGTGGTTGGCAAGTGAGAAGTACAAAACTAATAACAGGTTATCACAGCATCGGTTACATGGAATACAAGAGTTTGTGAGACACTGTCAGGCAGAACTGTACATGAGGGGCTAGCAGACAGAATATGCGTCCTTGATTAGGTTGGTCTTTCCCCAAACATGATGGCCTTGAAGCAGCCTGCAGTCAGTGCAGATTTTTTTTTAATTAAAGGAAACGCAGGTGCTGGGGAGATAGCTTGGTAGCATAAGCACCTGCCTGGCAAGAGCAAGGTCCTGAGCTCGATCCCCAGGACTGCATGCTGGGCAGGCCCTGGAACCTCCGGCGCACTGTGCCACCCCGAAACTGGGTGTGGTAGTGCACACCCGGAATCCAGGCACTGGGGAGGCTGAGACAGGAGGCTCACTGTGAGTTGGAACTGCATAGTGAGACCCCGTACCAGATAAGTAAATGTAAAGGAAAAACAGCCTGGCCCGTGATGTTGATGGATAACAGCTGAGGCCAGACGGTCATGGGTTTCAGCTGCCAGCTGCGTGACACGCTGTTGGAGCCTCGGCCACACCACGGAGGAGAGCCTTCCTTTTCAGGGTCCTTGGCTTCCTCAGCGCTAAGGAGCTGACAGGAGGGAGTGACCTGTAAAAGAAGTTGGTGGTGCCTGTCTTCAAAGCGTTCTGTCCAGAACTGCGACAGAATGCGGACCACACAAGGCCTAGGAGAAGTCATGCTAGGATGGCCAGTGCAGGTCTCAGGACAGCCCCTGTCCAAGAAGGAGAAGATCTAAGGATCCGCACAGGGAAGAACTTCCCATAAATTTCAGAACCTTAGGCTTGAGGCTTCCCACAGCGGGCGGCAGTTTTCTCTTACTCTTCATGACTTGTTAGCATAGTGATGACATTCCTCCTCCGGAAGAGGCAGGTACCCCGTGGGGGACTGTCAGGCCAGGTCTAGGGCTTTCATTCTGGAGGACAACTGCAGCCAGAGGCTCCTTGATCCTGCAGTGTGTCTACTGAGGTCTGTAGGCTGGCGACGTCTCCAGCAATCTGAGCACTTCACCGTGAGCCTTGCTGGTGACTTACACCCGCAGCTGCAGCGCTGTTACCCTCCCTGCTGTGGTCATTTCGGGTAACAGGCAATGTCACAGGGCCGTGTTTCTGACGTGACCAGTGGTCAAGTGTACGTCCTTGCTGTCCCAGATAAACACAAAGGTCTGGTTTCAGAAAAGCGAGTCCACAATTGTGCTACCAAACACCTAATGTATCCTGTCAGCACAAGGAAAGAAAGTCCCAAAGGGAGCTGCTGGAGACCCTGAAGTGACAGCCGGGATAGCTGTGCACTCAGCACAGGCATTTTGGCCCTTTCTGAAACCTAGAAAACAAGGTGTGTCCCCACTCAGGGTAGGGCTAGGCTGATGCAGCGATCGGGAGCTTTGCTTCAATCCAGCTTCATAGTGCTCGGAATGAGACCCAAAGCTGCAGAGGTTGGAACTGAAAGGGGGCCACAGAGCCAACTGTTTTTATCTGAGTCAGGGTTTACAGCTTGGAGGACAAGGTGGGTCCTGTGGACCAGACGCAGAAGGTCAGGAGTCAGGGGCCCTGTGTGGTTTGTAAAAGATGCTGTGTCACTGGGGACACTCGTGGCCTTGCAGAAGGAATCCTAATTCGGATTGGAGGTGGAGAAGTTCCGGGCTCTCCAGAGTCTTAAAACAACCCGTGGGTCTAGTCCCCACCTATCTACCTGAACTCTTATCCAATGACCTGAGATCCAGTCTCCATAGGAAAGCTCTGAAATAATTTTTTTTTTTTTTTTTTCTGGAACCGGGGATTGAACTCAGGCCCTTGCGCTTGCCAGGGAAGCACTTATTCTACTGAGCCATCTCCCCGGCCCCTGAAATAATATATTGTAAAGGGTTGCAAGCTCCCTGGTGGCAAGTTGGACCAGAGGGAAGCTAAGTAAGAAGGGCATTTTTGGCTCCAGCCCAGGCTATGACAGTCCCACTTAGGACGGAATATAGATGAGAAAGGGGCGTTACAGTGTTTCAGTGTTGGTCACCTATCTGGACAAAGGTTCTTTGTATTGGAATGAAATTCCCTATATTCATTCCCGTTTCCAATTGAATCTTCCACAACCCAAGGAATAGCCATGATTTTTCCAATTTGGGAAGTTGCCTGGATTGGGCACCATCAAAATACAGAAACACTTGTGGCCTCGAGGGATCCCATCCAGTCCAATTAATAAACTAGGGACTCATTTATTTATTTAGCAGTACTGAGAATCGAACTGGGGACCCTGATTTGCCAGGCAGATGCTTATGCCACTGAGCTATCTCCCCAGCCCTCACACCAGCCCTCACATCTTCAATTTAAACCTGAAATTCCCAGTTTCCTGAATTTCCAAATACTCCCAAAATGTTAAGGCATATTATCCACAGAAAGATCATTGTGATTTTTAGCCTAGGCGACCAAGAATGCGGAACCCACAAATGATAAACACATAAACGAGAACGCAAACAGTTCTCTGGCGGGGCTCCCATCCTGCTGAACTCCAAAGCACAGAGCAACAGCAAACACTATAATTAACAGGAAGACATAAACCTAGTAACTGGGTGGAGTAACAGTGCATTAAAACTAGTGATAACCAAACAAATATCTGTATAGGAAGTATCAATTAGCCTAAAATTTAGAAAAAGCAGATTAAGGTACTCAGTGCAATGCTTGCAACAATATAAAGGCAAAAAAAGGCAACTTTAGGAGAAATTCTCCAGTCCTCTGGGGATACAGCCGCAGCAAGCGCTAAAATCAGGGCGAGAAAGGAAATTAAAAACCAAACCGGAAAGCAGAACATGCAGTCAGTGCAGGCAGGCGCTCCGGCGTGTGGCGTCTGTTGAATCTTCGCGGGGCGTTGACCTGCCAGCCTCAGGGCGGCAGGGGCAAGGCTCTGGGTGCGCTATCTCTTCAAGGTGGTCCGCGGAGGATCAGACCATCAGGGCAGCCTCCCAGCAGTCGGCTGGATGTGCTCGCTTGGTCCTGGAGTGCTGGATCCAGGACTGCATTGCCGCCAGTTCTACCGCAGTGGGAGTGGTCAAAACGATTCAGTAGTGGTCTTTTCAGATTAGAGATGGGGGTCCTTTTTCCATTTTTTTTTTTTTTTAGTACCGGGGATCAAATCTGGGACCTTGCTCTTGCCAGGCAGGCACGTATGCCACTGAGCTCTGTCCCCAGCCCACCTTTTTCCAATCTGTAACCCAGCTATGTCACCTGCATTGCAGGTGCGTGCAGGTGTGAGTAGGTGTGGGCGATCTCTCTGCCATATTCTTGTGTATCTCCTGGCTAAGTGGTTCTTGTAAGGTGATATTCCCTACCGGATGCAGATCAGCTTGGAGGCCCTCGATGACAGGTGGAGACCTCCTGAACTGGCCCTCAGAAGGGATGTATCCAGTGGGCCCAGGTGAAGCCCTGACTTTCAGGAGGGCCACAGATAACAAGTCCACCCAGGGCATGTGGGTTTCTTGCTAATACTTTGTCAGTATTGACTTTAGTGTTCTGGTCATTCATTCTACCTTCCCAGAGCTCTGGGGCCTATAAAAAAAAGTCAAGATTTCATCTAATTTTTAGTTCCTTGGCTAGTTTCTGAGTTATCTCGGCCACAAATGACGGCCCATTATCACTGCCTATATTCTTGGATAGCCCATGTCTGGGAATATTCTCTCAATAAAACGCTGCACACAGAGCTGACAAGATAGCTCAGCAGACTAAGCGCCTGCTTAGGCAAGCCCGGGGACCGGGGTTTGATCCCCGGTGCCACATGTTGCCCTGGCTCTGGTCCTGGAGTGCGCTGAGCCAGCCACTGAGGCTGAGCGTGGTGGTGCCCACCTGTAATCTCGGCTCTTGGGAGGCTGAAAACAGGAGGATCATTACAAGTCCAAGCTGTACAGTGTGACCCTTTACCAAGTATATTTTAAAAATAAATAAAATAAAAAGTTGCACACTTCAGTGGCTCTGGCCAGCCTGAATAACAGTACCAGCAAATATTTGTAGCCCTGGCACGGCTGAACTTCAGCAAAGTCTATTTGGAGGTCTTCCAAAGGAGAAAGTCTTGGGGCTGGGGAGATAGCTCTGCAGTCTAAGTACCCGCCTGGCGAGCACAAGGACCCGAGTTTGATCCCCCATACCACAAGCCTTGCCAGCCACCCAAACCAGGCATGGTGGCGCACGTCTGTAATCCCAGCATTGGTGAGGCTGAGACAGGAGGATCACTATGAGTCTGAGCTGTGTAGCAAGACCCTGTACCAAATAAATGAATAAATAAAAAATTTTTTTTAAAGGAGAAAGTCCTGTATGCTGGATTCCTGGCGGCAGCTGGGGGCCTGTTGAGACCTCAGCCCTTGCACAAATGTCACACCTTGCAAGTGCTGTCACTCAGGGAATATAGTCATTTCAGCCGAGCAGCTGGGCCACTGCCGTCTTCCTCTGTGGGTGATGTCGTGGGGATGCTTAGCCCAGGTGTAAACGGAACAATCATTCTGTTTTCAGGTAAAAGCCAAACACCATTTGGGCTCATCATGGCCTTTTCCTGCGTGGCACATTTTAAGTCTTCTTCAGTATAATGAAGGGAGCCTTTGTGTAGATTAAGAAGAGCATTGTCAGGATCTCATGTAGAGACTAATTGCTTTCTTTTATTGTCTTTCTGAAACAGGGACTCTTTATGCAGTTCAAGCTGGCCTTGAACTCATTTTGTAGCCTGTAATGGGTTAAAATCAATGTGGCCCTTTTTTATTTTTTGGCTATTTCAAGCTGCCTTCAGGGCAGGTCTGGCAAGGCATGTGGAGCTGGGGATCGAACTGCAGTCCCCTGTGCCTGACTGGGTTTGCCCTAGCAGGCGCTTAAGTGACTGAGATAACCCGCAAGGCCCCCATGTGGTGCTTCTTATTTTTCTACTGGGCAAGGCTGGCAGGGACCTCCAGCTCCTTGAGCATCGCTGCCTGGCTCAAGTGCAGATCCTGCAGCCTGCTGGTGTTGTACACAGCTGATGCGTTTCCACCCTAACCGTAGCTTGCGCTTAACAGGCCCCATCTGGGGCAAGTTCCACTTTCTGCTAAAAACTGAAAACCTCCTAGTTGTAAACAGCTTGCAGCTGTATCAGCAAGGCTTGCTGTAAAGGACTGAACTCCACGCTGCTGGGTGTGGCTGGTTAGCACCTTCCTGCGTGGAGTGTGGCCGGCTAGCCCCCAGACTGGCTAATGAAAGTTCACTAAATTCTAATATGTTCTGATCTCGGTCTCAACTCGATTCGAACCCTGAACATAGCCCAGGATAGTCTCTCTCTCTCTCTCTTTTTTTATGATTTGATTTTTTAAAATTAATTTTAATGAGAAAGAAATAGCAATGAGACAGTTTCGAAACAGGTTAGTAGAACAGTTACAACAATTAATACATTGCATATTGTCTTTGTAGTAGTTATTCAGAGTACAAGATGCTGACATGATATCCTGTCTAAACACTATTAGTACAAATCTGTCCCAGACTTGTCTCTAACTCCCAACAATCCTCTCGCCTCAGCCTCCCAAGTGCTAGGATTACAGGAGCAGACTCCCACATCCAGCTCTAAAGTCCAATTTATTGGACCTTTGTTAGCTGTGAGCTTTTTCAACATCTCATAAAGTGGCCTGGATTTTTTATTTTTATTTATTTATTTTTTTCTAGTCAAGGGAGGGAAACTTTATTCAGGCCCCAAGGCTGCAGGCGTTGGGCAGGTGGTGCCCTTCTGGACGAGGGGCTGGCTGAGCTTTATCTGACCTTCTTGGGGCGCAGGTTGTTGGTGTGGTCACACTTCTTCTTGCGGCAGTTGACAGCACGGGGGTGCAGGTGGGCATAACACTTGCGGCAGATCATCTTGTCACAGTTGTACTTCTGGGCAAGCTGGCGCAGGGATGGCGCCATGATCCCACCTCGCAGGCGAAGCACCAGGTGCAGGGTGGACTCTCTTTGGATGTTGTAGTCAGAGAGGGTCCGCCCATCCTCCAGTTGTTTGCCGGCAAATATCAGACGCTGCTGGTCAGGGGGGATGCCCTCCTTGTCTTGGATTTTGGCTTTGACATTCTCGATGGTGTCACTGGGCTCAACCTCGAGGGTGATGGTCTTGCCTGTCAGGGTCTTTACAAAGATCTGTATGTCTGTGTCTGCCGCTCGGCTGCCTCATTGAAGGGAAAGAGGGCCTAGCCTGGATTTTTTAGCATAGCTTGCTATCCAGATCCAGCAGAAACCAGCTACCCCTAAGAGCTCTCTGCATGCCTTTTCACAGTCAGGCTGTGACATGGAACAAATGACTTCCTTTCTTTCTGGGCCCGAGTGTTGGAACCTTTTCCCAAGATACCTTACAACCTGTGGTCAGCAGGTGGTAGATAAGGGCTTTAGTACCCTCCAACAATTTTCTTATTTTATGTAGTTATTAGTACAGAGCCTACAGGGTCTCACTACACAGATTGGACTCATAGTGATCCTCCTGTTTTCAGCCTCCCAAGCGCTGGGATTATAGAAGCATGCTACCACACCCAGTCACAATTGCTGTCTCAGCGTGCCCTGGGGGCGGGGCTGGCATAGAACACCGGGGGATTGAACCCCAGTCCTTGTGCCTGCCTAATTAGGCCTCTTAGTCCACTGAGCTGTCTCGCTGGCCCCCAGCAATTTTTTCTAGTGAGTTTCCAATAAGAATGCCATCGATGGGCTGGACATATAGCTCAGCAGTGCAGTGCCTTCCTGGCACATGCAAGGTCCTGAGTTCAATTCCTGGTGCACACACTAACATACTGCAAGACTACAGTTCTATTGTCCATGGGGTGACCTGGCCACGTCTTCCTCCCACTGAAAATTGAACAGAGCTCGGCTGGCAGGGAATATGTGCAGACAGAAGAAGGCATTCGTCTTCCAAATGCAGGCAGGTGAGCCAGGTGACATCAGGAGGGTGAAGGGTCTGGACCCCCTGGATGCAAGGTTACAGTGGATGCATTTAGGGTGCGGAGGTCCTCGGGACTGGGATATTGCTTGGTGGTAATAGGGTCAGCTCCTGGGTTCAGTCTGCTCATCAAAGGGGCGAGGTTGGATTTTTAAACTGCGGGCTTACAGTCCACGGCATCTCTTGACAGGGACACCACTCTTCTTAGTGGGATACAGTTAGTATTAAGTTTGGAGCTGGGACTCAGGTGAGGGTGGCAGGTCTGTTTGGAGCAAAGGAACTGTTGCTCCCAACTTTGATGACAGATCGTGGCCCAGAAGGGGAGCAGGGTGTTCGGGCATATACAGAAATGCATGTCGGGTGAGATGTTGTCTTAGTTACTTTGCACTCGCTGCTGGGACAAAATACCTGACACCCAAAATGAAGGAAGGAAAGGTTAATTTAGCTCACAGTTTGTGAAGGTTTCAGTCCATAATCAGCTGGCTCCAAGGCAGAGTGGCACGTGGCAGAGGGCAGCAGTCCATGGCGGCAGAAGACAGCAAAACAGCAAGAGCAAAATGGGAGGACTGGCGGCAGCTGCAGCAGCAGCAGCGGCAGCAGAAGCAGCGGCAGCAGAAACAGCGGCAAGCCTCTCTCCCTTCCTTGTATTGCTCTCAGGCTATTTGTGGGCGTAGCTCTCACACCCATATTCCCAGCACTGAATTACGAATTAATCACAACCTCTAGGAGTCTGCCCCATGACTGCACAAGGCTTGGGGGGGGGACACCTAGACACAAACCATAACAGATGTCCTCTGAGCTTGCGGGATCTACTCTGGCAAAATCTCTTCCATGGGAATGGCAGCAGCCCTTACTATTGGAACTTGCCAGGAAGTCAGGGGGTGGGGAGGGGGGCGGGTGACAACCGAATAACTGGCTCTGCCATTGATCATTAAAGCCCTTCATTATTTCCTGGGGGCCTGGTCCTCTAGAGCCTGGTCTATCCCTTGCAGTTCCATCAACAAGCGAAAGCAAGAGTTCAGATGGTGGCAGCAGGCCTGATGGAAACCTGCTGGGCTTTTACGCAGCGGTGACAGGGGCATTTATCTTTCCAGGGTCCAAACTGTTTGCACCAGGCACATCAGTTTGGAGTCAGGACATATTTCTGACTGTCTGTCTTGTTCTGGGGCCCCTGTGAAGCCTTGCTGCCTTGCTTACAGCCCCTCTGTCGCCAGCTTCTGGACGCAGCTTTCACTGTTTTTTTTGTTTTGTTTTTTTCAGAACCAGGGATTGAACTCAGGCCCTTGTGCTTGCCAGGCAAGCGCTTATTCCACTGCGCTATCTTCCCGGCCCCTGCCCTTTCACTCTTTCTTCTCATCTCCCTCTTGGTTTATACCAGGAAAGCCCTCAGTTTATTTTTTGGTAGGAGGAACTGACCTCACAACCTCCTGCTTGCCAGGCAGGCGCTGTGCCCCTGAGCTATATCCCTGGCCTGGCCTGCCCTCAATCTTTCAACGATATACTTTTTTTTTTTTTTTAATTTTTTATTTTATTTATGTGTGTGTGTGTGTGTGTGGCCAGCTCAGCCCACCAGGGGGCGGGGCTGGCTGGCATGTGGTGCTGGGGATTGAACCGCGGTCCCTTTGCTTTGCTAAACTTGTTCTAAATAGGTGCTTTAGACCACTGAGCCATCTCACCAGCCCTGCCCTCAATCTTTCAATCTTTTACATTTCCTTTCAGATGTCTGAGGGACACTGTGACACAAAAGCTGAATTTATCATCTGTTGATGTCCAGGAGCTTCAGGATCAAAGGGGGTGTCAGTCTGACAAGCCTCACACAGTCCCTCATAAAATTTCACTTGGCTCTGGATGACACTAGCAAGCTCTGACATGTTGCAGGATCTTTCCCTTGATTTTTTGATTCCCACCAGGAGAGCATTTTGATGCCTGGTAAAAGCCGCACAGCGGGCATCAGAGTTAAAGCCCCAGTTCGGCAGAAGAGCAGGAAGGCAGCACCCACCCAGGCATCAGGGTCAGCGGCCTCCTCTGGAAGTTCAGGCCTCAGCCCAGCTAGCTCCTCTGCACTCGAGTCAGGAGGATTTCTCTGTGGGCAGTCTGCCCGGATTGGCTGATGCGTCCGGGAGTCAAAGGAGCTCAGTCACAGCCCAGGGTTTCCTGGAACTTAACGGTGTATGTTGCTTCCAGTTAAGATCAGAGAGCTACAAGGGTGAGCAATGGGGCTTGGCTCTGGGGGCTCCTTGGGACTGAATGACAATGACATGGCCAGAAGGGACCAAGCAGCAGAGTCAGACAATACAGGAAGTGCCTGGTCAGAAGCTGCAGCTGCCCCAGGGGGCGGGGCTGGGGGGTAGCTGTGTGTGTGGGGGTGCCGGTCTGCCAAGCCGCCTCAGTGAGTGACCCTTGCCCCATCTGTACGGCCAGGAAACATGAAGGCTGTCCTCTCTGTTTGCCCAAGCAATCCACGTCTCAGCACTAATTCCGAGGAAGTAAGGCGACAGTGTGGAATTGTCCTTACCAGGGGACACCTACAGCTCTGTTCTGGACAAGAGACTGCAGTCTCAGTAGCATTTGGTCAGCCTGGGAGAAACTGCATTCTGTGGACTTCAAGAGATTATGTGCTCACATAGGGAAAAATACCAGGTTGCAAAATGGCGTGTCTGCGCAAAACACTAACCATAAAAAATGATAAATGGAACTTTATTAAAATGTTCAGCTCCTGGGGACTGGAGAGGTAGCTCAACAGGGTAAGCACCTGCCTGGCAAGCACAGGTCTGAGTTTGATCCTCAGTACCAGAAAAACAAACAAACTAAAAACAAAAACAAAAAATCCAGTAACTGGCCAGGAACATAATCCTAGCACTTGGGAGGCTGAGGCAGGAGGATTGCCTCCAGGTAGAGGCCAGCCTGAACTACACAGTGAAACTGACTGCCGGGCGTAGTCCCAGCTACTCGGGAGGCTGAGGTGGGAGGATCGCTGGAGTCCAGGAGTTCTGGGCTGCAGTGTGTAACCCCAGGGCTCAGGAGGCGTGTCTGCACTGGAGCGCCTCAGCTCCACCCGCCTCGGGTGTCCGCACTAAGTTCCGCATCAATATGGTGACCTCCTGGGAGCGGGGGACCACCAGGTTGCCTAAGGAGAGGTGAACCGGCCCAGGTCGGGGAAAAAAAAAGAAACTGACTGAAAGAAAAAAACCACCCCACCCCCCAAAAATAGTTACTGTTTATCGAAACACAACACGAAGAGGCTAGTTTCAGCTAAGTATAGTGGTACATACCTGCATTCCAAGCATTCCATAATTCCAGCATTCCAAGAGGGTGAGGCTGGAGGATCGCAAATTCAGGCCCAACCTGGACAACCTAAAGAGGCCCTGTCTCAAAATTTAAAAGATCTAGGGCTATCACATCTTTCCACGGTACCCATGCTGTTTCTCAGAGGCATCCTGTACTTTTTTTTTCTCGTTATCTTCTTTTTCTATTTACTTAGACCAAGCCTGCTCTTCAGAATCTGTTGCTGTCCTTCTCTTCTGCCTTTCTTTCTTTCTGGCTTTGAACTTGTGCTGATCCTCCCGCCTCAGCCTCCTGAGCACTGGGATTACAGTCACGTGCCAACAAGGCCGGCTCCTTCTTTGTTAAGCTCCTGGTTTTATAGGGTTCTAATTAAAACAACAAACATGGGAGTGAAGGCAGAAGAGGCCTTAGAGAAAGCTGCGAGTACAGGGCTGCCAACCAACCACCCTCACTAGGAACTGCAGGGCCCAGCAAGCACCTTGGGCAACCTTGTCCTGCAGGTCTGGGCAGAAGCCTCAGCTCCAGGCGGGGCCCCGGGACAGCTCTACAGGCGCATGCGCTGTGGCTAGTGTTTCAAGGGCTGTTTTCCCTCCAGACCTTCATCTGTTCATGGGCAGAATATCAGAATTTACTTTTTTTTTGCGGAACTGGGGATTGAACTCAGACCCTTGCTCTTGCCAGGGAAGCGCTTATTCTACTGAGCCATCTCCCCGGCCCTACAGACAATTTTTTAACCATCATATTATTGCTGTGAGGATGGACTCCAATTACACAGACCGGTAGATGGGGCTTAGCTGAGTGATTAAAGCTGGTGCTGCAGTTAAGGGGACAGCCTGACATTATTGCTTTTAATTTTTATTATATTGTCAGTACAAGGGATTGAATGCAAAATCTGTGCACTGAGCTAAATCCTCAGCCCTTTTTATTTTTTATTTATTTATTTATTTTTTAAACATTTATTTATTTATTTATTGTGTGTGTGTGTGTGTGTGTGGCCAGCTCAGCCCACCAGGGGGCGGGGCTGACTGGCATGTGGTGCTGGGGGATCGAACCGCGGTCCTTGTGCTTTGCCAAGCTTGTTCCAAGTAGGTGCTTTAGACCACTGAGCCATCTCACCAGCCCCCCTTTTTATTTTTTGAGACAGGGTCTCACTATGTTGCTAGGCAGACTGCTGAGCTATCTCCTCAGCCCCTCACTACGTTTGTTACTTAATTGCCCAGGT
This sequence comes from Octodon degus, assembly GCF_000260255.1. Classification (NCBI taxonomy): domain Eukaryota; kingdom Metazoa; phylum Chordata; class Mammalia; order Rodentia; family Octodontidae; genus Octodon; species Octodon degus. Next base: position 471,764 of record NW_004524729.1, on the reverse strand, counting down.
TGGGTCTGACCTTGTGATCCTCCCGCCTCAGCCTCCCAGAGTGCTGGCCTCGCCTTGCGCCTTGCGCCTTGCGGGCGGGCGCACACCACCACGTGGCAGCTCCTGGGCCACATATTATGCTGACTTTGCTCTTTTTAGACCCTAGATTCTCTGTGATCTGAGGAAAGTAGGGCCGAGAGAGGAGCAATCACCTGAGCTCACACAGCAAGTGCCAAGCCTGGGACGCACGCCGGAGGCTGAGCCAAGTCCCAGAAGTGAAAAGATCCTTGGCTCGAACTCCAGGGCCAGCCCCTCTGGCTGCATGGCCCTTGGCCTTTGCGCTGTCCAATGGACACAAGATGCCCTCTCCTGGGTACCAGCTGATTTGTGTGTGTGCTCTACCACCAGGGCGGGCCCCCGACTCCCAGGGCCCTCTGCCACCACGGATTACGGATCCTCCAGGCTGGGAGGCCTCTGATGGGCAGGGCTGATATGGCCTGTTCCCACACGACCAGCTGCACCTGCTCCAGACGGAGCTTCAAGGTTCCAAGAAGGACGGGGTCAGCCTCTGGCCTCCCTCCCTCCCTTCCCAGCAATCCCTGCACTGGACAGCTTCTCCCACCTTTCTCTTTTTTCATGCTGGGAACTGAACCCAGGGCCTTTGGTCTCCCCAAGGTGCTGATTTGCCCAGGTTGAGTCAGAACTTTCCATCCTGCTGGCTTGGCTTCCCAGAGGGCTGGGATTACAGCTCCTCTCTTCTCTTTACAAGTAAGATCTCTCTTCCCACTGAGAGCCAGGGGAGGAAGCGTTTCTCAGCGTTGAGGGCCGGTCTGGCTTGGTTTTGGCTGACCCCCCCACCCCACGGGGCTGAGAGCTTGGCCTCACTCCCTCCTGGCTTTGTGGGCTCCTGCAGAGCTCACACCCCTGGAGGAATCACCTGAGCAGGGACGGCCTCCCCCACCCCCAGCCACCCCCTGCGTCCTTCTAGGCCCCTCCCCTAGGGGGTCCACTCAACCCCTCCTCAGCTGGTGCTGGCAGCCCCTGGCTTGTCTTCCCAGCACCCAGGCCTCCCGCCTCTCCTCTCCTCGTGGGTCAGGCTCCTGAAAGCTCTTATTCCCCAGTGGCTGGCCTGACTTGACCTTGTCGCTAGCCACCCTCCCCAGTGGTCCCCTGCCTCCCATGGCCAGAGGGATTTCTGGACCAGCTGGCACCAGCTCGCCAAGCTCAGCCCCTGCCTGCAGGGGACACCCTGAAGGGAAGCTCATCCTGGCATTCAAGGCCACACTGGCTTGGGAATTCACCTGCCCAGAGCTCAGGCACCACACCTGGGAAGGAAAGCATTCCTTGTGGGCCTGAAATTCAAATTTAGCTGGGCCGATTCTGTATTTTATCTGGTAGCCCCAGTCCCAGGGCAAACAACACAGGCATTGTGACATTTTAGTTCAACACTTTTAGTATAAAATGTTCTGAGCAATATCGAACAATATTCAAAGTACTTAGAGTAAAACATGATTTTTTTGTGTTTATCTTAATAAGGAATTTAACTGTGTGTTTGGCTTTTGTTTTGTTTTTGTGGTACTGGGGGTTGAACCTAGGGGGCTTTTTTTTTTTGAGACAGGGTCTCACTATGCAGCTCAGGCTGGCCTTGAACAACTTTGTAGCTTGTAGCCCAGACTGGTCTGCAACTCTCAAAGATCCTCCTGCCTCAGCCGCTGGAGTGCTGGGATTACAGGCAAGCACCACTGTGCCTGGCCTGCCTGTAATTTCTGTTCCTTGGCTTGAGGATTTAGGATGAGGGTCCTATCCTCCCCACCAGGAAGCCTGGCGGTAACTGATGGGGGTCAGAACAGGCAGCAGTGTAAAGCCAGGGGAGCAAGTCTGCAGGGGCCAGGGCTCGGGTCTGGTATCAGTGAAAGCTTACCAGCCAGGGGACTATGACAGGTAACAAACGCCACTCCCTGCCCCAATCAATCTCCAGATTAATGGAGATTAAGGAAACCACCAAGGGACACACAGCTCCGACGGGGAAGGGTCCAGAGGAACCGTAGTAACTGTGACACACAGGAGCCCTCACGGCATAGATCACTGTTAAATATTCTCAACTTGATAACCACACCGCATGGGACAGTGGCTTTGTTCTGGGGAGATGTGTGGGGATGTTTTAGGAATAAAGAGTCAAATATCTGCTATCAGATTCTTTCCTAACTCTCCCAAACGGGAATAGGGAGATGGGGGAAGGGGAGAAGCCAGAGCGAGAAAGGATAACTGATGAATTTAATTATGGCTTTTTCTTGTCATTTCTCTGTACACTGGTATTTTTCAAACACAAAGCCTGCGGAAATCTACACAGCAAAAAAAAATAGCAGAGGTGGAGAGGGGCTTGTGAAATTAGTGGCTGCCATAGGCACCAAACTGTGACCTAACCTAATATGGTAACAGAACCAGGTGATCCTCCTGTCTCAGCCTCCTTATAGCTGGTTAGCATGTAGCACCATGCCCAGACCCTTTTTATTTTTTGAGACAGGGTCTTGGTATGTAGTTTAGGTTGGTCCTGAACTCACAAGCCCTTCTGCCTTATCCTCCTAGCTTCTTTTTAAAAGCTTTTCATTTTTGAGAGTCTTAAGTGACTAAGTGGCCTGTGCCGGGCTTCAATTTGCAACCCTCCTGCCTCAGCCTTCCTGAGTGCTGGGATCATGTGGCTGTGTCACCATGCCCAGTTTTGCGTTGAGCAGGCCTTAGGGTCTCAAAGCCCACCTACCCTTTCTCAGATGAGGACTCTGAGAGGGGACACCTTGGCCAGAAGTCAGTGAGCAGCTGCACAGCGGCTCAGGTCCGGCAAAGGCGAAGCTCCCAGCCACCACTGTTTGGGCCCCAACAGCAGAAGAGGGTGCCAGATCAGCACCACCCCAGTTCCTCTCCCTGCTTCCCCAGGCCGCCTCACGCTCAGCTCCTTGCCTGTGAGGAACCCCACGACATCTAGGGCAGAAATGTGCTCCACAAGGTCTGAGGAAGTCGGGTCACACGGGGTGACACCCAGCTCCCAACGTGTAGGTGGGATTAGACAGGAGGCCAGGGGGCTCTGAGAAACGGGCAACTGCACGGGACAACCCTGGGGTCCCTCACCCGCTGCAGGCAGACCCAAGCTCCAAAGGAGAAACAGCTGGAAGTTCAGAGCACCATCAGTAATAATCACAAAAAAACAAGAACCAAACCAACCAAGAAATCCCCACTGTCGGTGGCTTGCCTCTGTGTCTCTAGCACTCAGGATGCTGAACTAAGAGGGCTGCCATGAGTTCAAGGCCAGCCTGGGATACAAAGTGAGGCCTTATCTTAAAAAGCAAACAACAACCCCCCCCAAATCTCTAATTCTGAAGGCTACACAGCTGAGCAATCTTTCTTTCCCCCTCCGCTCCTCTGCCCTCCCCTCTCCTCTCCTTCTGAGCCAGGGTCTCACTACGCAGTTTGGGCTGGCCTTGTGCTCACTTTTGTAGCCACCAGGCCAGTCTCAAACTTACAGCAATCCTCCTGTTTCAACCTCCCCAGTTCTGGGATTACAGGCGTGCGCCACCACACCTGGTTTGAGCAATCTATTTTTTACTTTTAGTCTCCTCCGAGCTTTGTCACGGATGTCATGTTGAAATCACCGACCTTTCTCTTGGGCCGCATAGGGGTTTGGCATCGAACCTGCTGGCATTGGAGTGCCCTGAACACCACCCTTAGGTCACATAAACACTGTCACTTTCTTTTTTTTGAACTCAGGCCCTTGTGCTTGCCAGGCAAGCGCTTATTCTACTGAGCCATCTCCCCGGCCCCAACACTGTCACTTTCTGAGCATGTGCTCCACCAGGCCTGTACAGCCCTGAGCCCTCCCTCTGGTCCCTCCCCCATCCTGCTGTCCCCACACTCCTGAGTGCCTCACAGATCGCCTCTTTTGCAAAGCACCTGTTCAGTGATCAGCCTAAGCACAGCAGGGGAAGCAGGCCTGGCTCACTAACGGCGCGTGTGGTAACTTTCCAAGTGTACGTAATAATCCAAATAACCACACAGGCAGAAAAACGGGTTACACCCTGTTCCTCATTGTGTAGGGCTGTTTGCTGTGTAGTTCTGGCTGGCCTTGAACTCTATGAAGCCCAGGGTGGCCTGAAACTCACGACACTCTCCTTGCCTCAGCCTCCGAAGTGCTGGGATTACA
>NW_004524729.1:441144-467463 GCF_000260255.1 Octodon degus | reverse complement strand
CTGCAAAATAATAATAATAATAATAATAATAATAATAATAAATAATAATAAATAAATAAAATAAAATAAAAGAGGCCTTGTGGTCACGAAGACCACAGGAGAGGAGAGATGCGGTGCTTCTTGGTAGCATTATTCGTTTGCAAAGCAAATGAGCTGTGCTCCCCTCCCAAGCCCATTTACCTCAGGCAGATGGTTCCCTTTGGTCTATTCTTGAGGTTCACCTAAGACCTGACCTGCTCTTTGGACTTTGGGCCTGGCTGGACCTTATGCGTGTGGTCAGAGGATAGCGGACCTTCAAGACCCCAATCCTGGCTGTATGCTATCTACAGCTAGTGCTCAAGAAGAACAAAGTCGTGTGGTGGCCCATGCTCATAGCCCCAGCATTTGAGAGGCTGAGGCAGGAGAATCAACCCAAGTTTGGGGCCAGTGTGGGCCAGAGAGTTCCAGACATGCCTTAAGTACACAGGGAGACCCTGTCTCAAAAAACCAAAAAACTTGCAGGGCATGGTGGCCCATGGGAGGCTGAGGCGGGTGGATTGCCACGAGTTCGAAGCCGGCCTGGGCTACACAGTAAGTTAAAAGGCCAGCCTAGCTACTCAGTGAGACCCTGTCTCATAACAAAACGAAAGAAAACAAAAGCAATGAAAAACAATACAAATACAAGAAAAACAAAACAAAACAAAGAACAAAGGACCTCCCAAATCAGGTCTCTGCGGTTCCGGTGGCCCGCAGCCCCGCCCTGCTGATGTCTGACCCGTGGGCAGGGCTGGCCGTCCAGGGATGGTGTCCCCGCGGGGACAGCACTCCAAGACCTGGAGCGAGGACCAGGGAAGAGAGACCTGCGCTGCGGGCAGCAGGCCCGGGGGCACCTGCGGGCCTCGGAGGAGCCAGGAGCTTCGCGCTTCCACTTCAGAGCCGTCGAGGGGCGCCATCTCGGCTCCCGTACCGCCGCCTACGGGACGCACGGAGCCACGCCCCGGGCGCAGCAGGCCACGCCCCGAGCCGCACAGGCCACGCCCCCCTCGGGCCGCCCCTCGGGCCGCCCCTCCTCCTCTCTCTGCGAAGTGACGCGGGCGCGGCCGGCTACTGCCACTATTTCGGTGTCTCAGCGAGCGGAGCGGCAGCAGCGCAGCCACCATGGGGGCCCAGCTGAGCACGGTAGAGAGGCGCGGCCTGGGCCTCGCAGGCGCTTGGCCCTCGGGGGCGCGGGGATGGTTCCGGGAGGCTGGGCCTTTGCCGTCGCCGCGCCCCCACTACCGCGTCCCTCCCTGGGCGCGCCCCTGTCCCTGCACCCGGCTTCCCTTCTTCCGGCGGGGACTTGGGCGTGCGGGGGCGGTACCAGGGGGCGCGCGTTGCGCAGCAGCGCGAAGGATCGAGTGTGCGCCGTGTGCCCGGGTGTGAGTGAGAAAGTTGGAGTGTGACTAAGCACGTGTATGTGCGAAGTGCTGTGCGCCACACGCGTGTGCGGACAAGCGATCTTGCGAATGTGAAGTATGGCTGCGTAGGCGTGAGTGAATGGGTGTGTGCTAACGGGTGGCTGTGCATCGCAGTGGGTGTGGGCAGTCTGGGTGCCTGAGTGTGAAAGCACATGTAAGTGTGATCAAGCATGAATGCGTGAGCGTGAATGTGAGTGGGTGTGGACGAGTGTGGATTGTGAGTGTGAATGCATGAGTGAATGTATACAAGTGTGAGAATGTGAGTGTCCTGGAGTGAGAATTTGTGAATGTGAGTGTGAATGCCGTTTGTGAGAATTGTGCAAGTATATGCAGGACTAAGAATGTGTGTGAGTGCAAGGGTGAATGTGTGTGTGTGCAGTGTGAGTGTGCACCGGGCTAGTGGAGCAGAGGCTCTGCACATCTCTTGGCAGGGCAGCAGCACTCAGTGTGGCCCTGGGCGCCACCTGCAGGCTCCTGCCCCTGTCACCCTGTCTCTGTCACCGGGCCGGGCCTGTCCCCTCCGCAGATGATGTGGCACCTTTAGGACCTGGCTTTGGGCCCAAAGCACTGAGGGAGGGGGGCTGGGCCTCTGGGCTCCAGCCCCCCCCTCCGTTCTTACTTTATTTTTATTTTTGAGGCTGTTCTTGCTGATTGCCCTGGCTGGCTAATCCTCTCCGGTTTCTCAAGATCAGCCTGGTCAGATCACCCTCCCACTCCCCACTTGCACCCTGCCTGAGCTGTGTGTGCCAGGACTCCTGGGGTGGGAAGGCTGGAACCTCTGCCCAGGCACTGTCTCTGGGCCTCCAGGCTCCAAGGCTCCTCCTTGGGGAGGCAGGTACCAGGCCTCTGGGCCCTGAAAGTGTGGCCCAGCCCAGGCTTCTGGGGTGGGGCTCGGGCTGCAGGGCAGTGGGCTTCGGCAGCCGCTGGGCCACACAGCCTGCATGTCGCAGCAGAGGTGGCCCTCCTCCTTCCTCAGGGTCCATCCTCGCGTGCCCAGGCATCTCACCTTCCAGTAGGTGCACCAGGGTGCTTCCTGCCTTCCTGTCTGTCTCTAGGGGCAGGGGACGCTCATCAGCCCCTGGCCTCATCTGTCCAAGGGGTTCTGGGCATTGCCCTGTGCAAACCCCAGCCAGGCCCCCTGCTCTGCAGGCCCCATGGCATCCCACATGCTCTGCAGGGTGCTGAGACTGGCGTGGCAGCCTCTTATCTAGGCCCTGCAGGCCCTGTGGGAGGCGCCTGCAGCACTAGGGGCCTGGTCCAGGGGTTGGCACTTGGGTCTGCCGGCTGCCCCGGGAGGACACTGGGGGTCTGCCTGCCGTCCTTCACTGTGGCTCCCCTGTCTGCCAGCCCAGCCACGAGTGAGTGCCCACCTGGCCCAGACAGGCCCACTGCACAGGTAGGGTGTGCAGCTCTGTGTCCAGGGAGCAGGGCCAGGTCTTCCCAGCCTAGGGCACCATACCATACACCTGCCCCATACTGGGTCCCCCCTGTCTTTGGAGCTGGCCTGAGCCCTGCTGTGGGGCTTCCTTCCTCCTTCCCTCCCACTTCCTCACACTGAGATGGGCCCTGAGCCCAAGGGAGGTGGTCAGTTGGATCCTGCAGACAGTAGTGGCTGGGCAGTGGACAGGTAAGTGAGTCACCGGTGCTCTGTCTGGGCCCCAACTCAGGGAAGTGGCACCCAGGGATCACAGTGGGCAGTGTCAGTGGGTAGCTGGATGGGGCCTCCCGTCAGTGGGGAGCCAGGCAGGGAGCCTTGGGCTGTGGTAGGGAGCGGGAGCTCCCCATGATGTCCTGGACTCTGAACCCAGTTTCCTCCTCCTGCTCTGGCAGGCAGTATTGACTGAGGGCACCAGGTCAGAGTCTGGCAGGCAGCTGTCCTGAGATTCCCAGGCAGCTGAGTGAAGTGGCATCTGCCTGTGCTGAGGGCAGGGCTTGGCCACAGCCAACTGCCACCTGTGCGCTTGGCCTTTGTGGTGACACGGGGTGAAAACAGTGCACACTGGCCTGGTTCTGGTCAGGGCTTTGACTTAGCAACACCTCGCCACTGCTGGGCACCCAGCACCCTCCCCTCCTCGTGTCTGTCCCCTTCCTCTCACCTGAGCTCCTCAGGGTGGGGCCTCTTGGCTTGTGGCCTCCACTTGAGGCCCTTGAGTGCTCATTGGGGTTTGCTGACTGAATCACTGACAGCAATGATGGCTCACATCTGCGTCTCCTGTAGGATTCTTATAATGCACTTCTCTGTCAGTGGCCAGAAGTGTCCCCATACTCAGGTCTGTCTTCCTCAACTGGAAGGGAGATAGCATGTCTCTTAGGTGCTGACTGCCCGTACGACTCTGGGCTTCCAAGTCTTGAGTCTTCCCTCAAGTCTTGCGGCACTGTGGTTGTACGACACGGATGGGACAGCCACACCCTGGCCTCCTGCTTGGGTTCCAGGCAGAATGGAATGCTCCAGCGCTTGAGGCAGGCTGCCTGCTGCCCCTCTGCGCACTCCTTCCACAGATCCCTTCTGGGCTCTGGATCTGCAACCACGAGCCTGGCTCCGAGTTACCTGGGAGGCCCGAGGCCTGAGTGTCTTCCTCCGCTGCACACTCCCACAGACTGGCCCTGTGGGGCACCGGGGTACCATACCCAGATGTCACTTGGGCTGCCTGAGCTTCTCTGTCCTCTCATTTGTCCAGCGGGAGCCCAGTGGAGCTGTGCAAATGCTGCTGTGCATTTGAACCTCTGTGCTGGGGTGGAAAAGCCCAAGGCGCAGCACCCAACTCGGCTGTCCTAGTCCTTGGCTGGGAATGTCATTGAGCTTCTCCTCCCAGGCTCCCAACAATGGTGACTTCCTGCACTCACCACACCCAGCCTTTCCCTAAGCCAAGCTCCCCGGGAGGGGGCTCCTTGGCTTGACATCGAGAGGCCAGAGCAGGCGAATCCTGATGACTTACAGAGGGGCCGAGGCTGCTAAAAGTTCACCAAAGGCCTGGTTGGCTAGGGACAGGCACTGGAGCAGGGCTCTGCAGCATGAGTAGGAGCCTGCTGTTGGGGTGCATGCAGAGGCCAAGGCTTGGGGGGGGGGCAGAAAGGAGAGTGTATGTAAAGGCCTGGAGCAGGACGGGCTCGTGGGCAGGGTGCCAGGGCTGGAGGGGGGCAGTGGGAAGCCAGGGTGGGCACTTGAGCAGTGGAAACGCCTTGGGCAGCTGGGGCTGGGCTCCCTGAAGGATGCAGGAGACACCTGTGCCCGGAGCTGCCCCGCGGAGACCAGTGCTAAGGACTGGCCAGGCTGAAGTCAGATCCTGGCTCCGTGCCTGGCTGGCTGTGACCGTGGCAGTCACCTAATCTCTCTGGAAATCTGTGTCCGTGGGTTACATACAGGGTTGGTATTCTTGGGACTTGGGGTAGTTACTGACCCCTTGACCTTGCTTTTCCAGCTGAGCCCAGGGCGGAGTGGGGTTGACCCCAGGAATCTGTGTCCCATACTGGAGCAGCAGCAGCCCCAAGTCCAGGCCACCAGACCCTCTGCACAAAGCCTTTCCAAGCTGCATCTGCTTTGCTACCCAGCCCTGGAGACGTAGGCCTGGGATCCTGAGCTGGGACGGGCCCAGGTCTCTGATCTCACAGTCAGTGGATACCAACTAGGCTGGCTGGTTGAGGCTCCTGCACCGTGCCTGGCACACAGTGGTGCTGAGAGGCTGGGCCCTGGTGCCCTAGGCCTTTGCTTTTAGACCTATTGGTCTCACATCCGGGTCTTGTAAGGCCTAGGCTGTATGTGGAGAGCCAGCCAGGGAAGGAGGGCAGCAGAATGAGGCCCTGAGGTGAAAATGCTCTACCTGAAGAGGCCTGCAGCAGATCGTGCCTCAGGAACAGAGGCCCAGGGCACCCAGGGAACTTGGCTCAGAGCCTCCTGGCAGCCAGAGTGAAAGGAGAGCTTGAGGGTGATGTGGAAGGAGAGAACGCATAATCATTTGCTGGGAGAACAAAAGCCAGGGAGCTAGAGTGGGCAGGTGAGAGGCCCAGGTGTGAAAGTGCTTTCTCAGGAGCCCCTGTTTTGTGTGAACTTCACTCCGTAGCCTTTCTCATTGGAGGCCGGAAGCCTGGAACCAAGGTGACAGTGGGGCCGAGTTCCAAATGCCTGTGCCCTTTGATATCTAGACCAGGGTGGTCCTTGCTGGCCTCCTGGAGCCCCCAGTGACAGCCCTCTCCCCAATTCGACCTACCCAAGCCACTCTGATTTGGTCCACAGTGGGCTCAGGGACATCGAGGACCCTGTAGAGGACATCACCCAAAGCCCCAGGGCACAAGGGGACCATTTGGCCAGTGTTGCCCCCTCAGGGGAGTTCTCAGTTCAGTTGTTATTCACTTGTCTCTCTGTCTGTCCGTCCTTGCAGTTGGGGCGCGTGGTGCTCTCCCCGGTCTGGTTCCTCTACAGCCTGTTCATGAAGCTGTTCCAGCACTCCAGGCCGGCCATCACCCTCGAGAGCCCTGACATCAAGTACCCCCTGCGGCTCATCGACAGGGAGGTAGGTGACACCAGTCCCCTGCCTGGGTCAAGGGAGGTGGCAGAGGGCTTCAGACCCACTGTATGGAGGTGTTCAGAGAGAGAAAGACCTCCAGGACTTAGGGTCTATGTCTCCACTCAGCAGCTGGGAAGCAGGCTCCTGGAGAGGGAGAGCCCCCGCCCAGGGTTGTCTTGTGACCTGGTGCATGGGCTGTGTCTGTCCTTCCAGATAGACCTCACATCTGTCCTCCCTGCCTCCCTGGCTGCTGGTCGACTCCATCCCTAGTGACCGTCCCATCCCCCCTATTTATTTCTGGCCATGCCTAGCTGCTTCTGCAGGGGTGTGGCAGGGAACACTGAGTCACGGAGCAGAGTCATCGCTCCCAGGCCTGGCAGCAGTGTCCCTACCCTGTGCTTGGGGCTGTCCATTTCCAGCCCTTCTGTGTGGGAGGCTCAGGCCCCAGTGACTGTAGCCTCCAGCTTCCTATGACCCACAGGATACGTCTTTCTCGTCCTGAGAGTTCATAGAAAAATTGAAGATGAGACAGCAGTAAAAATCATGAAAGAGCTGCTGGCAGCTTCCAGCAGGGACTGCACTCAGTCCCTTGGTCATTTCTATACAAGGGGCGCACACAGTTTTATCCTTGAACAAATCGATCATGTTTTCAGAGTATTTTGTCATCTTTTCCTGTGTTACTGATGTTGAATCTAGAAGTAGGAAATGATTCGTAGAAGTTCACTATAAAAATTGTGTTTAAGAGCTGGGCATGGCCCCAACCCCCACGCCCATTAACCGCTGTGTCCCCAGGCCTGTCTGTGGGAGGCCCTGAGCGCAGGTGCTGTGAGCACCGTGTTCGTGCATGTGTAGATCTTGGAGCCTTTTTTTTTTTTTTTTTGCCTTTTTCGGCTTTTTAAGATAGGGTCTCTTGGGCCAGGGAGATAGCACAGCATACTGAATAAGTGCTTGCCTGGCAAGTGCGAAGTCCTGAGTTCAATCCCCAGTACTGCACAAAAAAAGATAGGGTCTCTTCATGCCTCAGCCTTTGAGCGCTGGAGCTTGGGCAGGCACTAGCACGCCTGGCAGCTTACATCCGTCTCTGCTAACCTGGAGTTCTCACCCTGCCATGTAACCTCGTGCCTTTTCCTGGCTAACCCGAAACTGCTTTGGTTTTGGGGTGGCTGGGTGCTGTGTGTCACAGGGATGGCACGCAGAGGACCCTCTTTCCCCTTGGGGGGATTTCATGGCAGTGAAGTCCATCCGCTGCCGAGCACGGGGCCCCACCACTGGCGGAGTTCACAGTGTTGAAGGGGCCAGTGGCCCTGACCGAAAGGCTAGTGAGTTCCTGGACTCGCTCCCAGCTCTGATCGCCCGGCTTGGCTGTGCCCTTGACCTTCGCCTCTGCTGGTGGCCACAGGGGTGGGTCTTTCTCATCCTGTCCTGGGCTGGGCACCCTCTCTGGAAAAGGAAGTTCTCCCTGGGCAGAGATGAGATGAATGGCCACCGCACTGTCCCCTGGGAGAAGCCTGTTGTCCCCTCCAGGAGATCCCATTCCTTTGGTCTATGAGCTTGCTGCGTGCAGGTGTGACATGGCTCCCTGGGCGCGTGAGTCCTCGTGGCCAGCTGTGCCGCAGGACCCTGGAAGCCACAGGTTCTGCCTGCCTCCTCACCTTCTCTCACCCTCCCTGAGGAAGTGGCTGCCACCGTCCCAGCTGATGGCCAGGCTCTGGCTGTGGCAGCCTCATGGGCATGAAGCGTGCCTCCTGTGTTCACCCGTGCTCCACCACCTGCCATGTGGCCTGGGAGTCGCCCTTCCCCTGGGGCCCACCAGCACAAGCCCACGTGTATGGCCTGACCCTGCACCCTCCTCAGGTCATCAGCCACGATACACGGCGCTTCCGCTTCGCCTTGCCATCCCCCCAGCACATCCTGGGCCTGCCTGTTGGTGAGTCCTGGGTCAGTAGGGAGTCCAGGGAGGGTGACTGCCCTAGCGGTGGCTGTGGCCCCATCAGGGAAGAGGTGGAAGGGAGTCTGCTAGGATATGGTGGGAGCCCAGGGCAGGACACGGGGCTGTGGGGTGATGAGGCACAGGGGTCATCCGCAGAGACCATTCCTGGCTGGGAGTGACCCCCCAACTCCCATCTCTCAGGCCAGCACATCTACCTCTCGGCTCGAATTGATGGGAACCTGGTCATCCGGCCCTACACACCTGTCTCCAGCGATGATGACAAGGGCTTTGTGGACCTGGTCATCAAGGTGAGGTCCCTGGCTCAGCTGAGGGGCAGGTGGTCCTGGCAATCCCTGGCAAAAGCCTCCAGGCACCCAGTGCCCCCTAGTGCCTGGTTTCTGAGGGGATTATAAATCGGGGTTGCCCTGGAGACAGAAGGTCCCTGCAGTTAGGGGCAGGGTTGGGGCTTGGCCGCTTCCTCACCATCCCTCACCCTCCCTGAGGAGGTGTAAGGAAGTGTGAGATGGGACGTGAGGTGCAGGCAGCTACTGCAGGGCCAGCAGTGGCCGGACCCCCTCGCTCTGGGTCAGGGGCCCAGTGACCTATTTCCCTAGCCTGTGGGTTGTGGCAGGGACCCTCTGACCCATGGGTGCACCAGGAGTCTGTATGGAGCCCGTGGCTGTTTGTAGACCTGGGTCCATCACCCACCTGGGGTGGGTGATAAACACAGCAGTGGGGGCAGTGCGGCTGTCAGGAGCAGCAGAATGGAGGGTCGGGGCACCTGACTGGGACCCCAAAAGAGATCCTACCACAGGGTGCGTGGGGGTGCATACCTGCAGTCCCAGCACTGCCTGGGAAGGCTGAAGCAGGAGGGTTTTGAGATCGAGCCTAGACTGGGCAGTTTAACCATTAGCAGTTGCAGCCTTAAAATGAAAGAAAGGTTAGGGACATAGCACAGTGCCATGAAAACCAAAAATACAAAAGAACAACGATGTCAGGGCCGGGGAGATGGCTCAGTAGGATAAGCGCTTCCTCTGCAAGCGCAAGGGTCTGAGTTCAATCCCCAGTTCCATCAAAAAAAAAAAAAAAAAAGAACAATGATGTCATGAAGAGTAGAAAGGGTAGGGGACATATGTAACAATGACACCACCTGGTCTTACCGAAGTCCAAAGAAGAGCTTTACCTGGTATTGCACCTTCTAAAAGTGAGAACCAGGCTGCTGGCCGTGGGGCACTGGGGACCACTGGAGCCCCTCATGGGGCTTCTGTATGTAGTTTGAGGCACAGGCTAGCGCTGTACCACTGGGCTGCACTCCAGCCCTGGCCCTTCTTGGAGACAGAGGACACACCTGTGGGTGACAGCTGAGTCCCTGAAACTCATGGGGTAACCACACCCATTGGATTTGGAGACCCTGGTTTGGTTGTTCTGGGACGGGGCACAAGGTTGTGTTGGGTGAGTGGGGTAGATGGGTTAGAGGAGCGCCCCGGTCAGTGGAGCAGAAAGAAGGAAAGGATGTATGCAAAGGCCCTGGGAGGGCCCAAGGGTGCTTGGGGACAGGGCGTGAACAGGCGGGGGCTCAGGGCCCCATGGGGCGATGGGAGAGAACATAGCCTCTGGTGGCCTCACAGGCCCCAGAAGGGCTCTGTCCAGAGAGTCAGAGTCCTGGATTGGTACAACGTGTTCCGCCTGCCTGTCCCCTGCCATATAATCCCCATGCCTGGTGTCCTCTCCCTGCTTCCTGCTTTTCTACCCTTATCTCAGCACCCGCTGCCCGTCCCTGGCTCCACAGAGGCCATCCTGTCTCTGTGTATCCCTTTCCCCAGAGGAGTGTGGTCCCCATTCTGCAGGGAGGGGAGCTGTCCCAAGAGCTGGGCCTAGCCTGTGCTGTGGTGGCGAATGTGGGGGCTGCTGGGGCTGGGGTGGCTCAGCAGAAGGTGACACACCCCGAAGCACCAGGCAGATGCCTTGCCTGGCTAGCATATTCGTAGGTGGGGGACAGACCGGGGCACAGGAGGAGGATGGGGAATCTGATGGGCAGTGCACAGGGCACCATAGGAGGCAGCCACAGGGGCCTCGAGGCTGGGTACCCTCAGGGCTGGGTACTGAGGGCCACACACGTGTCTCACAGGTCTACTTCAAGGACACGCATCCCAAGTTTCCTATGGGGGGGAAGATGTCTCAGTACCTGGAAAACATGCAGATTGGAGACACCATCGAGTTCAGAGGCCCCAATGGGCTGCTGGTGTACCAGGGCCGAGGTGACTTGGGTTGGGAGCTGGGGATGGGTGCGGGTCCTGCAGCTGCTGGTAGAGGGTGACCACTGGGAAGCCTCACCCCCCTGAGCCCCAGTCTCCTTGCAGGGAAGTTTGCCATCCGGCCTGACAAGAAATCCAACCCTGTGATCAAGACGGCCAAGTCAGTGGGCATGATTGCAGGAGGAACAGGTAGGGGGCGTCACATGGGGAGGCAGGCCAGCGTACCCTGTCCACAGCAGATGCTCAAATGGACGCTGTTCCGCAGGCATTACCCCCATGCTGCAGGTGATCCGTGCCATCATGAAGGACCCAGATGACCATACCACGTGCCACCTGCTCTTTGCCAACCAGGTCGGTAGACGCTCCTTAAAGCGTGCCCTGCTTTTGAGAGGAGACTTGGGCCTTGTCCAGTGTTCAGCGGTCAGCTTGGCTCTGGAGGTCTTGGGGTGATCGGGAGGGGCTCTGTGCAGCAGCAGGAGAGGCCCCGGCAGCGTGAGGACCCTTCCGCTGTGGCTCAGGTCGTCTTGTCCCAAGGGTCCTTCTAGCTCACACTGCCACCTGCCATCTGTGAGGCCATCCACCCTGACAGGGAGGGCTTGCCTGAGTCCTTGTCCCTGCACAGCTGTGGAGACTCCCCCGGTCCCCTGTGGGGGAGGTCCTAGGCAGGGTGCTGCCATGCTCAGGGCCTAGAAGCCAGCAGACCCCTCGTTCCTCTATAAGGCGTCTTAACGCTGTCACTACTGGCTAGGACAGTGGCGTGGGGCTCTGTGGGGCTCTGGACTAGGGCTCAGGGAGGGCTGGGCCACACGTCTGCTGGGAAGTCAGGAAGCAGGACTTGAACTGGGCACTTTGTAATTATCTGGGTACCTGGCATGGAGCCCAGGACCTCAGGCATGGTAGGCATGCTTGACCACTGAGCTGCACCCCCTTTTTTGTGGAAGCAGAAATTGAGCCCAGCACCTTTGTACTGAGCTACAACAACCAGCACCTTCCTTTTTGTGTTTTTTGATAGCCCCCTTTTTAATTTTGAGGCGGTGTCTTGCTAACTAGCCAGGTTGGGCTGGAGCTTGTGATCCTCCTGCCTCAGCCTCCAGAGTATGGAGATTACCGGTCACCACGGCCAGCAGGGGGTGGCCCCCAGTGGGTGCGATGACCCTTGACCCTGTCCCCCTGCAGACTGAGAAGGACATCCTGCTGCGGCCCGAGCTGGAGGAGCTGAGGAACGCGCATTCCGCTCGCTTCAAGCTGTGGTACACGTTGGACCAGGCCCCTGAGGGTGAGCGCCGCGCTGTGGGGAGGCAGGTGGCTCTTGCCGGCTAGGAGGGGCAGCAGCCTGGGGCCCTGGCTCAGCTTTGCAACTGTCCTGTGGATACAGCTTTGGGGTGGAGCCAGGGCCACTGGAGAAAGTGACTTAGGGCTACGCCCCCAACCTGAAATGATGTCACCCTCGGAACACCCTGCCCTTCGTTTCCTGTCCAGTGCAGGAGGAAGAGGGCTATCTGAAGGTCCCTGCGGGCTCACAGGTGATTCCTGGGCTGTTTGGCCCCAGGGTCGGGGACTGCAGGGCCTGATGGGGACAGCAGTAAAGGAGCCTCTGCCTTGTGTGTGTGGAGGGAACAGGATGGGACGGCACGTAGTCCTGTCCCACTTGGAAGTGGGCAGGACTGTGGGGTCCTCCCTTCTGACCAGGTTCTTGATGTGCAGCTATTTCCAGGTTGGAGATGGCCTCCGGCAGAGAGGGGCTGGTGCCCCCTGCTGGTGGTGCACGGGGATGCAGGTCACTTCCAGGGAGAGGGTCCCTAACACCTGCTGAGTACTGGGTGTAGGGCAGAGTCGGGCAGGCTCCCTGTGCCCTCTGCTTACAGAGGCTTTGCCAAGCCCCGGAGCCAGGCATGAGCTTGGAGCCAGCGGGGACCCTGGCCAATGTGAGAGCAAGGTGGCTTCCATGCCACACGTGTCACAGGCCAGCAAGTACGGCTCATTCCCGGGCAGCTTGCTACAGGGATGCCCACCAGATTGCTGAGCTGTAGACATAGGCTCTGTGTGAGCCCACCTTGGGCCGGAAGGGATCTGAGTCAGCCCGTGGAACTCACCTGTGTCAGGAGTGGTGCCAGCCACGAAATGCATGGCAGGGCCATGACGTGGAATCGGGACTGAGGCTTGGGCAGAACCGTGGCCTAGCTTTGGTGGGGTGTGGTGGTTTACACCTAGAATCCCAGCACTCAGGAGGCTGAGGCGGGAGGATGGCTGTCAGTTCCCGGTCAGCCTAGACAACACAGTGAAGCCTTGTCTCAAAAAGCTCAGAGGCATAGGCATCTGCCTGGCATGCGCAAGGTCCTGAGTTCAATTCCCAGCACCCATCCCCCCCAAAAAGACTTGTTTCAGGGCTGGGAGGAGCTCAGCGGCGAGTGTCCCTACCTGCAAGAGGTTCCAGGTTCCAGGCCCAGAAGCACAACAAAACAGAAACACCTGGGCCTCCTCTCCCTGCTCACACAAGAGCCAGGTGCCCACGCAGCAGGGTGGCCTCTGTCACTTGGCCTCTCTACCATGTCCCTGTCTTAACCTAGTTCTGAGTCTCCCTGGCCTTGTTTCCACGTCTGTAGAATGGGACCAAGGACCCTTTCTCTGTGGGAAGAGAGAGGCCAGATGGAGGTAGAAGGCTTTGTGCCCGTTAAAGTGCGGGGCAGGGAGCTGGGGAGGGATTGCATCGGGTTTCCGGCAGCGGTGCTCGTGAGAGGAATCGCAACCCCGTGCGCAGAGGACTCGGGCAGGCAGAGGCCAGAATCACCCTCGGTTCCCCATCTTCCCACAGCCTGGGACTACAGCCAGGGCTACGTGAACGAGGAGATGATCCGCGACCACCTCCCGCCGCCGGGTGAGGAGACACTGGTGCTGATGTGCGGGCCGCCGCCCATGATCCAGTTCGCCTGCTTGCCCAACCTGGAGCGCCTGGGCCACACCAAGGAGCGCTGCTTCTCCTTTTGAGTGGCTGCCACCCTGCCTGCCCACGCTGTCACCCACGCCGTCCTCCACTGCCACCTGCCCACCGAGGCCTGGTTCAGCTCGGCCTGCCTGTGCCCCGGTGGAGCTGCTGGGGACATGCCTGTCCCTGCCCTGCGAACCCCACTCTGGGTCCCAGGCTGAGGTCACTAGATCCGTATGCTGCCTGGCCCTGGAAAGCGGGGAGCCAGAGCTTCGGGGACCAGGAACCCAGCCTGACACCCGTCACGGCCACCCTTGCTGACACTACACGAGACTGACACCAGAAATCCTCTCCCAGAGCCCACAGGCCCCGCCAGCTGGACCCCCCTGTCTCGGGACCCCAGCATTTCCCCGGAACCCCCAAACACTGAGGCAGCCCTGGGTGTCCCAAGTGGCCAGCCTGGCAGAGTTCAGAGGGAAACACAGTCACAACATTGGTCCCTCTGTCCCGTGCCTGCCACCCTGCCCCGCAGGAGACCTGTGAGGTGCCTCTCGTCTGACAGACGTCCTTGGTGGCCTTTAGCCAGCTGTGTCCGCCTTCCGCGTAGCGGCTTTTTCAGTCATGTATGAGCAGACAAATAATTGAAATAAAACTTTGCTACTAAACCCTGCTGCAGCCCGGGTGCTCCGTGGTCGCTCCCCTGGCGTTGGGATGAGCCTGTCTCGGTTACTTTCCTCTTGTTGCTGGGACAAAACACCTGACACCCAAAATTAAGGAAGGAAAGGCTTGTATAGCTTACGATTAGTGGAGGTGTCAGTCCATACTGGGCTGTCTCCAACGCAGAGTGGCCCTTGGAAGAGAGCGGCTGTTCATTGCTGTGGAAAACAGCAGCCTGTACGTACTACCTGCCCCAGGGCGGCTGCGGCACTCCCACCCACAGTCCCAGCAAGGGGTCGTGAGCTAATGGCGAACTAGAAGCTCACCCCGACTGCATGAGGCTTTGGTGGGACTAGACACAAACCGGAACAGCATCTTTTCAGGGTAGCCTGTGAGCTGTGGAGGGTCACAAGTACCTGGTGGCGACAGACATGGCTGGAAGCTGGGGTGGCCACTCTCCCAAGCCCAAGAGGGCCCAGAACCCGGCAAGCTCCCCGCTGTGGGCTCTAAAGCTGTTTCCAGGTTGTGGGTTGGCGCTGGCAGCTCCCTCTCCGCTCTCTTGTCAGGGTTTTGCAGTGCTGGGGGTGGAACCCAGGGCCTCAGGCGCCTCAGCCCACAGACAGTGACCTTTCGGATTGGCCCCCGCCTTGCGTGCCGGGCGCTCAGCTTTGAAGCCCTGTCCAGTGCCTAGTGTGGGTGGATGCCCTCCTCAGCCTGTGTCTGGGCCCCCAGGGTTTTTGTGTTTTGTTTTGTTGAGACAGGATTTTGCTATGTAGTGCAGGCTGGTCTTGAACTCACTTATGTAACTCAGGGTGACCCTGAACTCACGAGATCCTCCTGCCTCAGCCTCCTGAGTGTTGGGATGACAGACTGACACTGCCTCCTCCTTGGGGACTAGGCTAGGGTGTGGCTCCCTGTGGCAGGCCCAGATGGGTGTCCCATGGTGCCCCACCTGCAGGAAGGAATGCTTGGCAAGCCACTGTGCCCCGACACCCCTCCAGTCTCACACTCTTCTACCCTCTGAGGATGAGGAAACAGGACCAAGAGGGTCAGGGCTTGACCAAGGTCCTGCCTGGGCCTGTCCAGGAGGACAGAAGGGGATGAGTTGGGCCTGGTCCTCGCCCCCAGCACAGTCTCAGCTTCCTCACCTGGAAAATGGGCGCATGATTGCTTGGGAGGTTCTGGCTTGGGTTCCATCCCAGTGCCACACAGAAGGGTAGGGAGGGTGAACCCCTTCCCTGGCCCTCAGTCTCCCCTGCAGCCTGGAGTGACCCCATGCACACCTGAAATTTTAATGTTATAGTTAAGTTTATTGGTACATTTCACGCATGTGTAATGATCGCTTTTTTCACAGCATTTGTCCCTGCCTGTGACGCATCTTTTTTTTTTTTTTAAGTCTTATTTGGTGCGGGGTCTCACTAGCAGCTCAGCCCCCCAGCGCGGGGATTATAGGTGTGCGCCACCTCACAGTGCGGCTGCGGGAGCTCGAACCTAGGTCCCTCCGCTCGCACCCTGCCCCCTGTGATCCACCCTGAGTCCTCTATCGCCCTCCCCTCCCTCCAGCCCTTCTCCCTCCATTACAAAGCTTTGCTTGCTTGTGTTTCCTTCCTTCTTTTATTTGAGACAGGGTCTCGCGACGCAGTTCAGGCTGGCCTTGTGTGCACTTTCCAAGCCCCCAGGCTGATCTGGAACTCAAAGTGATCCTCGGGTCGCAACCTCCCGAGTGCTGGGATGACAGGTCCGGTTCCATTTTTCCTTCTTTTCTCGTTTTTTCTTTCCCCTTCCTTCCTTTCTCCGCGCCCCGCCCCCGTTCCCCAGTCCTGTTGAACAACTTCTCCCCATTTTACGTCTTCTATCGCACACACTGATAGCTTCGGACCCGAGTACCAACTGTTAAATGCTCACGGCCCTGACTCGGCACGGCTGAATCCCCCAAATAACAGCTTATTCCCCAGAGCACACCTCCTTCACCCGCACCCCAGCCCTGGATACCTTTCCCAGGCCACAGGGGAGCCCCCGTCAGCTCCTAGGTGTCACTGCGCCTGCCCCTCAGCCCGCCCCTAGACGAAGTCCCCGCAAAGGCTCGGCCGTCCCTTGTCTCCGGTCTGCGCATCCCCCCGATCGCCCTCGGCTCTCTCCAGGTGCTCCGAGTCCAGAAGCGCCTCGTCTATCTTTCCTGTAGAAAACCCCCAACGCGCTGCAGTCCTCGTTTACCCTGCAGTTTCTCGCACCGCAGACAGCTTGCGTCACGCGGCACGAAGGGATCACAGCGACGCCTTGCACCGCACGCGCTGCGCGCCGGCCCCGGAGCGGCTCGGGATCGGCCCGGGGACAGCCCCGAGGCACGTGACGTCCAGATTCCGCGCTTGGGTGCGGCTTTCCGAGGCGGGGCAATGCCCAAAGGAAGCGGGCCAGGTCCTCCGACCGCACGTCTCCCGATGTTATAATCTGAGTAACAAATTAACAGGGTGTCACAGCGCTTGGGGCTAAAGTGTTCAGACTGGGCTCACAGTTGTGAGGCTCTCGCCTGCACCGCCAAGCGCGCCACGTCTTCTCACTATTCAGTAGGTGACGAAGTGCGAAGATACAAGCCTCGTACAGCAAGGGTGGTGTGCGTTCCCCGCGCATCGTAAATCATTCTACCGAATCCTCAATCCCGCATTTGTGGTAATTCTCACTATCACAATTTCCAGGTGATTAGGCAAGGAACAGACTGGTCTACCTTTTCAGAGCATGGGGGACGGGCAGATCGCGACTCCCAGGCATCCCGCAAAGTAGGCGGGTCACCTTAGGGGCAACCTTTACCCGCTCAAAAATTCGTCTCACATTAGCAGTGAGGATTCGGGCGTCACCCCGAATCGTTATTTTCCTTACTCATAAGTTTAAGGCATAAAGAAACATTTCGCTTTCCTCTTGGGTAACGAAGTCCATTCTCATTTGACCGACGGTGAGTATCAAGTTGCTCACTGTACGAGCATACGCGTTCCCTTGAAGTTTATCTTATTTGTTTGGAACTCTTAATGTCGTTTTAAATTTTATTTGGAGAAGAGAAAAGCCCCACCGTTCTCCCATGTGGCGTATGCAAATAGTTAGCATCGCGAGGGCTCACGGGAAGCGGCCCCGCCCCTTCCGGTCCTTGGCTCATTTAAACTGTCGCGAGAGTAGGTTGGCCGGACGCCGGAAATAGCTCGTCGCTCGGTAGCTGCCGAGGGGGCGGGCTCGCGGTCTTCAGGCGTCTAAGCTGCTCTCGGGTCGCTCGGCGGCGCAAGATGGCGGACATCTCCCTGGATGAGCTTATCCGCAAACGCGGAGTGGCGACGAAGGGGCGGTGAGCAGCTTTTTCTGACTTCAGGGCTCGGGGTCCGCAGCCTAGCGGGTTCGAGTGGAGGGGGGAGCGGCCCCGACGCGACGCGAGGGCCGTTTGTACCCGCCCCCTGCTTGAGCCGCGCTCCTCATTGGCCCAGTGGCTGCCGCCGCCGCGGCTCCCGGGTCGCCCGCCCACTGCCGGAGGTGCAGTTGCTGGGGTGGTCGGGGGACGTGGGGGTGCGGCGGCGGGACGCGGGGCGCTGGGAGAGGGCTGGGGGAGGGGTTGTCCGAGGGCCGCCTGCGGGAGTCCGGGGCGCCGCCTGTCCCCGCCCCCCTCGGAGTTGGGACGGCTGAAGTTTGAGGGAGAGTGTCCGCACAGAGCGGAGCGGGGACTCCAACCCAGACCTGTGAACCCGGACCGACGCCCGCCCGCCTCTCCACGCTGCTGGTTGGCCTCCCCCCTTTTGTGCGGCGCTTGAAGTTTTTTCTCGCTCTCAGGCGCATCGGCTTTTTCACTGCTGCGTGTTCCTTTACTTATTTTGAAAAATATTTTTATTTATTTATTATTCGGTACAGGGTATTGCTTCGCAGCTCGGACTCGTGATCCTCCCGCCTCAGCCTCCCCAGCGCTGGGATTACAAGCGTGCACCACCACGTCTGCTTTCCGTGGCCGCCACGGCGTGCAACCCGGGTCGTTGAGCTTGCTAGGCAGGCGCTTAGGCCACTGATCTTCCCCAGCCCCTCCTTTACTTTTGCTTTGTAGTCCAGGCTGTCCTTGAACTCTTCGATAGCCCAGATTTGCCCCGAAGTGATCCCCCTGCCTCAGCCTCCCCAGTGCTAAAGTTACAGGCGGTGACTTACTAAATCCTCATTCTGTAAATGGGGAAGTCGAGGCCGTAAGTGCAGGCCGCTGAGAACTGTCAGTGCTCCCTGATGCTAGCTGAGTGGCTCTCAGGCAAGGGCAGCTGGAGGTTGGCCTCTCCCTTGGGCCAGGTTCCCCGGAGCCGCTGAGGAGAAGCTGAGGGTGAGTCACGTTTGTGTTCTGCAGGCTCTGCAGACCCTTAGGTATTTTCAGCCATTTGCAAGTTTTGGAAGCTAAGTTCGCCTGTGTGAAGGAGTGGGAACTTTACCAGTAGTTTTCCAACGCCATTATAAACAGGTAGGCTGTAGGGTTGTCACGTTTTTCTCAGACATTCACTCACCCACCAGATGTTTGATAATATCTCTTCGTGCCTGTGGCTAGAAAATTTTTTTTTTTTTTTTTTTTTTGAGTCAGGGTCTTGGCTTTGTAATTCAGGCTGGCCTTGAACTCACAGTCATCAGCCTCCCTAGTGCTAGGATTACAGGTGTGCGTCACAACGCCCAGTGAAAATCTTCATGTGAAGGGCTCCACCTCTTGGATCAAGCATATCCATCACATGGTTCTTGGCCTCTGGTCATACCAACAGTTATGTTTCTTCAGCTGGGTCTTTGCCTAGTCCCCAGGGCTGGGTCCTCAGTGTTTCTAAATCCGCAGGTTCTTAGCTTGATGGTAGATTGAGCTGCCTCCCTGTCCTGCTCTCTGGAATTGGTCCCCTTGGTGCCATCCACGCTCTGGTGTTCATGGTGTTATGCTGGGCTGGATAAGGCTTCAGGGATTGGTGTGGAGTCTCAGAAATAGGACTGTGACCCTGACGCTGTGACTTCTGGAGGGGGACGTTGTCCTGGCGTGTGTTGAATTAGTGGCAGGTCCTCAAAGGCATAAACATGAGCCTTTGTATTTTAACATTTATACCAGCCATTGTGTTTCAAAAATGATGGTAGTGCCCACACACTTTCCTAAGAGTGACAAAAGTAAGAGGTCCCACGAGCAGACTAGGGAAGGAGTGGCTTTCTGCCCTCCATGTGGCCTGTCTCCTATATGTAGCCTGCAGGGCACACCTGCTGTGCAGGCCTGGGGCCTCCTGTACTCTTGGAAAGAGCCAGGCAGCTGCTGAGAGTCAAGTAGGCTTCACTCTTGGAGCCATCAGTGTGGAAAGTAGTTCAGGTAAACGTGCAATGTGACCCAGGTTCCAGTGTGCATGTATTGCTTTGCTGTCTTGTGAGAGGGTTGGATGCCAAGTGCAGGAGGAATCTGCGAATTGGGGGAAATCTGGAAATGCCAGGGCCGGCCAAAATGGCTCAGTGGGTCAAAGTGCCTGCTGCATCGGCCGGTGGCGGGCGTTTGATCCCCAGGCCAGCCGGGCCCTGCACTGAGACTAGGCATAGTGGCACTCACCTGTAATCCCAGCACTTGGGAGGCTGTAACAGGCAGATCACTACTAGTCCGATTTAGTAATAAGACCCTGAACACCCTGTAGACCCTTCCCTAAAATACAAAAATAAATAAATAAATAAAAATACAAAACAAACAAACCAAAAACCCGTAAGTTTTGGGGCCAGGGAGATGGCTCAGTAGAATGAGCGCTTACCTGGCAAGCACAAAGGCCTGAGGTCAATCCCTAGTTCCACCAAAAAAAAAAAAAAAAAAAAAAAGGAAATGCCACTGGCTTTCTGGCTTTCTTCTCGGCCAGCAGAGAGAAATAGTAGAGCTCTGTGAAGATACAGAGGAGCTGGAGCGGGTTGCAGTGAATGCATATCATTTCCCACAGAAAAGTCACGCACACTGTGGGAGCCCTGCTCCGGATGTTGCGTGGACATCCAGGGAGAGTTTGGTGGCAGTCAGGTTCTTCCTGTGTTGCTGTCACAGACAGGTTCTTCCTGCCTAAGGGAGACAGCATCAGTGCTGCCCCAGGAAGCTTCAGCAGCCTTGTCCCCAGCTGGTCGATCAGTTGGGCAAGGACAGCATCTGGAAATGGTGCACATTTTCCTAGCAGCATCCACTTAACCCAGAGGAATTCCTTGATTACTGGGAAATTTAGGG
The DNA here is from genome assembly GCF_000260255.1 of Octodon degus. Lineage (NCBI taxonomy): Eukaryota > Metazoa > Chordata > Mammalia > Rodentia > Octodontidae > Octodon > Octodon degus. Next base: position 447,552 of record NW_004524729.1, on the reverse strand, counting down.
TGAGAAGAGTGGCTTTTTTCCAGGCCTGGTGAGACACTGTCCTGTCCCATTCATGGAACTTCTGTGGTGACTTCAGGTGTGAGTGACCTGCCCCCTGGCGGGGGGGGGGGGGCACTGGTCACCCCTCCATACCACCCCTGACTTGTGATCTGAGAGACCCCTAATGGTCCAAGGCAACCTTCGATGTGCTCAAGTCCTCCAGCTGTGGGTGCTGGCTGCTGCCTCTGGCATGGGGCTGAGCCAGGTAACCCCCATCCCTGGAGCTTCAGGTGGGGCGGGGGAGTAAGAGGCTGATCATGTTTCCATGTTGTGATGAGGTTCAATGTAGACTGGCCACAAGTGAGTTATAAAGAAAATGGCTAAGGGAGCGTGGTGGCGGGTGCCTGGAATCCAGCACTCGGGAGGCTGAGGCAGGACTGCCAAAAGTTCAAGGCCAGCCTGAAGTATGGAGTGAGACCCTATCTGAAACACACGCATACACACACACACACACACACACACACCCCTATCAAAATTAGAAAATATGAAGTCTGCACAGAACTTCTGGGGATTGGGGCTGGGGAGATGGCTCAATGGAATAAGCACTTCCCTGGCAAGTGCAAAGGCCTGAGTTCAATCCCTGGTTCCGCAAAAAAAAAAAAAAAAAACTCCTGGGGATAGAGCTGATGTCCTTGTGTGTTGTTTTTCTTCCTGTCTTTGAAGCACCCAATTCAGAGTTGCTCCTTAGTTGCATTTGCTCCCTGTGACATGACCTGAGCTCAGACCCTCTAATACAGAGACTACCATGGGCTAAAGTCCTTGTAGCTAACCCAGGCCCCGCTTCCTGAGTCTGATCCTTTGGACTGGGCCTTTGTCTGGAGCCCACCCAGCCCTGCCCACTGTGGAGCCAGTCCATGGGGCTTTGCCACATTCCCGTGAGGGGCGGGCAGGTGGGGAAGAGAGCCCCAGGCCCAGTGGGGTGTTTGTCCTCCTGCAGGTCTCCTGGTCCTCACCCTGGGACCCTTGGGATAAGTCAGGAGGACTTGGAGAGAGTTGAGGAGTTGCACTGCTGACACTGTTGGCCGAAGCGGGGCAGTTAAGACTTGCTCAGAACCTCCCCCTGCACTCATACATGCACTCGCGCATGCTGCCCCAAAGGGTTAGGAGCAGAGCCTGTCAGGGTCTGTGCCCCCCGCAGTGGGAGTGGGGCTCCCCAGGGCTGGGCTTTGGTAGGAGCCAGAGCAACTCTGGAGGGGAGCACAACTGACCCTTGTGATTTAAAGACCCACCCTAGCGGGAGTGTTTATTTGAAACATTCCTGATGACTCATGCCTGCCTTATAACTGGTACTGCTGCCTGCTGGGATGAATAGCTGTCTTCATGCAGGCAGAGGAGCTGCGGGGATACAAAGCTAGAACATGGAAGCCCCTAAATCTGCTGGGGAAAGGAGCTGAAAGAACGCAGCTCCTCGCCCTCCCTCCCTCCTGCAGATCTGCTTCTCTCTGGCTCTTCAGATCCCCCACGCACGATGGTCACCTAGATGGTGACACCTAGAAATGCCAAGTCTACCTGGGTTTGTGTAGGTCTCATGTTTCTGAGTCTCTATAATCTCAGTATACAGGAAGTGAGTCAGGAAGGTTGCTGTGAGTTCGAGGCCAGCCAGTTTTGAATATTCAACTTTCTTTCAAAATTTTTGGTGGAGCTGAGGGTTGAACAGAAGGAGCCAAGGCCTGGGCCAAGCTCTGCCTCTGGGCTAGGCCCCTTATGACGTCGCCCTGTCACCTCTTAGGTGTCTGGAGCAAGTACTGTCTGTTGACTGCAGACCTCAGAGCTGTCTACTTTTCTGGTGCTCAGTGCCCTGGAGTGGCTGCTGCTGAGCGGGGACCTTCAAAGCGGGGGCACCCGCCCTTTAAGTGTAGGCTTTTCCCTTTGAACTGCAATGAACCAGAAAACTTGAAGCTGCTCTTTTCCCATTCCCCATAGGAAGTTTGTTTTCAAGAATCCCTTTCCTTTCCTTTCCTTGTTTGTTTGTTTGTTTGTTTGTTTATCTGTATTTTAAGGCAGGATCTACAGGGTGTTTAGGGTCTCACTCCATAGATCGGACTCAGTGATCCGCCTGTTTTCAGCCTCTCAAGTGCTGGGCTTACAGACGCACGTCAGTTGCCTTCTCAGGCCCCGGGCAGGGCGGGCACTGCATGCCCAGGGATCGAACCAGACAGCTGTGCTCTGCCTGAGCAGGTGCTTTAGTCCACTGAGCTATTGAGTGGGCCCTTTCTTAATTTATTTAAAAGTTTCTTTCAGTGTTTTTTTTTTTTTTCTTTTTTCAATCTATTTATTTGGTACAGGCTCTCAGCTAGGTTTTGTAGTGGTCTTGTTGTCTCAGCCTCCCCAGCACTGAGGCATGTGCCACCAGGCCTGGTTTCAGTTACTGGCACAGCCCACCTGGGGTTCAGGGGCTAGGGGTCAAACCCAGGTCCTTGTGCTTGCCAGGCAGGCACTTGGACTGCTGAGCCATCTCCCCAGTCCCCTTTTTTTCTTGACAGTCATGTTTTATTGCTTGAGTGATTGGTGAAATGGGTAACTTGATGTCTTTTTGCTGTTTTGTGTTTTGGTTCCATTGAGACAGGGCCTCACTATGCAGCTCAGCCAGGCCTTCCCCTCACTGTGTAGCCCTCTCCTGCCTCAGCCTCCCAGGAGACAGGCTGGTTACTTGTCTGCAGCCTTGTGGGGTGCCCCTGCCAATGAATGGGAGGAGGCAGAATGTGGAGGAGATGGTAAAGTGAGGTTCAGGAAATGGTCGGACTTGGACAGAGGCGGTGTGCGCCCAACCCCAGTGCACGGCGAAGGCCCTGGTGTGGGCTTGTGTCCAGCCTGGTTCTATTTGTGCTGTTTTCTCAGTCAGAGACCCACTCCTGAAGCTCCTGCAGGGCGGGGTCAGAGCTCTCTTTGCAGCCTCAGGTCCTCTGAGTCCCCCTTGTGGCTCACGCCCTGGCTGCCTGGTGCACCCTTTCCACTGGATGGGGCACTGGGAGTCTGATGCTCGCAGAACAGCAGATGCAGCTGGGGGCTGGCATCTCTGGTGCTCGGCATGGGACAGGGTGGGGGAACATGAGCCGGTCATGGGCACAGTGGGCTCTGTAGCTGGGTGGCTCTGGAGGGTCACAGCTGTGTCTAGCCCTAAGGTTTGGCTCCTCTGTGGGGTGGTGGTGGTGCTGCAGCTCCTCTAAGACTGTGAGCCTGAAGGGAGAGCGGGTGTGGGTCCCGGGATGGATGGTGCGGTGTGGAGAGGTGGCCCTGACCAGCTCCGGTGGCAGACACGGGGGTGCGCACAGGCGATGTGACAAGCACTGCAGGTGCCCTGATAGAGCTGTGTGCAGAGCTCCAAGGGCCCCAGAGGCTTTGCAGGGTGCGAGGCAGGAAGAGCCCTTTGTCACCGTGGGGCACAGCACTCCAGTCCATTTGCTGTGGTGTCCTCGAGGACTTGCCTCTCCTGCCTGTTGGTGACTTGTGGCCTGGCCCGGAGCTGCAGCCACACTGCCCCTCATCCTTCTAACTGGTGCTCTCCTTTAGCTGTTCCTTGTGGACCTGGAAGACAGTTGTGATCTAAATCCTTTACCTAGCCAGGTGTGGTGGCGCACACAAGTTCAAGACCCATCTGGACTACAAAGTGAACTCAAGGCCAGCCTGAACTACAGCACAAGACTGTGTCAGCAAGACAGAAACAAAAAATCCTTTCCTGCTGGGTGTGGTGCCGCTGCCTGTTAATCCCAGCGCTCTGGGAGGGTGAGGTGGGAGGCCTGCGGGTTTGAGCTCACCCTAGGCATTTTGTGATAGATGGTGCCTCAAACCAAGAGGAGGGCTGGGGAGGTAGCTCAGTGGAAGGCCTTAGTTGCAGCCCCCAGTACTGAGGTGATAGGTCCTTTCCCCATAATCTGAGCGGGATTTTAGTAGCAGCTCTTGTCTTGAGTCCATAGCTATAGCCTGTTTGTTTTCTTATTTTTTTAATTTTTTACTTATGTATTTTGTCTAGGGTCTCACTACACAGCTCATTAGCGATCTTCCCGTTTTTAGCTTCCCCAGCACTGGGATCACAGGTGTGCACCACGCCTGGACTTGAACACGGGTGTGGTACTGGAATTGAGCCCAGTCCCTGTGCTTGCTAAGCAGGTGCTTAGTCCTGCTGAGCGATCTTGCTGACCCTTGTTTGTTTTCTTGGATGGGTGTCACCCACAGATAGGAGAGAATTTACAGGGATTTGAAAGGCCACAGGAGCAGCCAGTGTGAAGGCCTTTATTCCTACCACGGACCCTCCAAGAGCTGCAGGCCTCTGGGTAGCCCCACTGTGACTGAGGCACTGTTGGCCCCACGCAGGGTGACACAGCACGGGGATGGGTAGCCCTGAGCAGCCCTCAGTCCTGCAACAGATGCGAGTTTGCACACAGATGGTGATGTTCAGCATCATGGACCACATGTGGCCACAGACCAGAAAGCCGCAGGCAGTGTGGTCTGGGAGGGGTGGGTGTGGCCTGCCACGCAGCTGCTTTCCCTCACGTGTGCTGGCCCCTTCCACATCCTGTCCCTGGGGCTTTGCTTCTCAGAAGCATCCCATTTTTGGCTATGAGTGGGTGCATCTATTACTGGGATTGAACCCTGGGCCTTTTTCCTGAACTATGACCCTGGTCCTTTTTGTGGGTGAGAATGACAAGATCTCGCTATGTTGCCCAGGTCACACTGAATTTGTGACCCCTCCTGCTTGGCCTGCCAGAGGGCTGAGATTATAGTTTGGGCTGCCACCACACCTGGCTAGCCTCTCCAGGTCTTTAAAACAGATCAGGGCTGAGCCCCCCCCCGCAGTAAACCTACCCTGATGCCTCTTTAATCTCTCTGCCTCCTCTTCCTGTTCTTGAGTGACTGCAGAATCAGTGTTGAAAAAACCTTTTCCCCAGGAGGAAAGTGTTACTGTCTGCTTAGGGTTGCTGTGTTCTTGTCCATTCACCAGTTGATTTATGAAGAGCAGATTGATCTCCCTTGGTGCTGGAAGCCCAGGATCGGACCGCAGGGTGGCTGCTTGACTCTAGGCCAGCTCTCCCCATGTCCTCTGTGCTGAGAGAGGACCAGGGAGCCTCTGCGCCGCTGCTTTATGAACTCTGTCGTGTTCCTGAAGAGCTCCCCCATCAACCATCACCCCTGGGAGTCCTGATGCCCAGTCCCTTGCTGCCTTTAGCTCTGCAGCACATATTCTTCTTTGTCTCAGTCCATCGACTTGAAGGTCTAGGTTTATTTTCATTGGTCCCAGGTCACTGCACCTTCAAGCATGCATCTGCTGTTGGTCAGCAGAGGGGCAGGTGGGCAGGCTCCTTCTGATGACTGGAGGAACATTGAGGCAGGAGGACCCAGGTGCTTGGCCAGAGTGAGCAGAACCTTCTGGTGGAGCACTAGCAGAGGACTTGTTTATTTAATAGAACTCACCTTCTAATACCAGTTCAGAAACCCTGACACATACCCAGGGTGACCTTTGTAGTTGAAAATGTATGTGTCAGGCCAGGGAGATAGCTTGGTGGTCTAGGTGCCTGCCTGGCAAGCACAAGGACCCAGGTTCAATCCCCGATACCACGTGCCATGCAGACCACATGCTATGGGGCCACCAAAACTGGGCATGGTGGCACACTTCTATAATCCCAGTGCTGGGGAGGGCGAGGCAAGAGGATGGCAACTTGGAGGTGAGATTGTCAGGATTTTTCAAAGACCTGGGAATGTAGCTCAGTGGAAGGCCCTGGGTTTAATCTCTAGTACTATTAAAAAGAAAATAAAACAAGTTTTCTCATTAGATTTTGGGTTCTGGACAGCTGGACGTTTAAGAAGTTCTACCACGGGCTGGGGAAAATTCAGTGAAATAAGCACTTCCCTGGCAAGTGCAAGGGCCTGAGTTCAATCCCTGGTTCCGCCAAAAGAAGTTCTACTAGCACTGTTTATAAGTGGTCCCTAGCTGGTGTGGCACACACCCGTAAGCTGAGCACTAGGGACACTGTCTTAAAAAGTGCTTTAGGGGCTGGGGAAATAGCTCAGTGGGATAAGTGCTTCCTTGGCAAGCACAAGGGCCTGTACCCTAAAAAATGAATAAACCTCATTCTGTGCCCCTCCCAGGCTAGGGGTTGGGGGGAATTAAGACAGGAGACCAGCCTGTGTAAGGATGAGCACAGAGGCGACAGTGACCAAGGAGTCCTCAGGCCAGGTATCTGGTGGAGGAGCTGCTATGCCTGGGGGTAGGGGGAGGCAGGTATAGACCCAGCGTCCTGCCAGGATGCGTGTTCACGCTTAGAGCAGGAAGGCCGGGTGGGGGGCTGTTTAAGGGAGTCTGATTCATTTCCAGTTGTAGTAGTTTCTGAGATTTGACATTCCGTTACTGAAGAGCAGCTTCCTTTTTGTTTT
>NW_004524729.1:433562-439240 GCF_000260255.1 Octodon degus | reverse complement strand
GGGTCTTGCCTCTAGCCTCTTTGCAGGGAGTTCTGCTGAAGGGTTCCATGCTGGGCCTGCGCTCTGGGTCTATTCAGGATCCCGCGGCCCCAGTCCTCTCACTCACTCGCCGGCTCTTTTTTTTTTTTGTAGTACTGGGGATTGAACTCAGGACCTTAGGCTTGCAGGCAGGCACTTATGCCCTTGAGCTATCTCCCCAGCCCTTCCTTTTTGTTTTCTAACTGTGTTCTTTGTTAGCTGTGTTAGACCCCTGGCCCTAAGTGAGACCACATGTGGCTCCCTTGATCCTAGCCCAGTGGGGTGGTGTCCACCTGTGTTAAGGGGACCCTTATGGGTCCTGCAGCACCACCCCCACCTCCCCACCCCGGCCAGCTGTTACCCTTGTGACACAGGTGCAGCCAGTGCTTCTCCTTGGAGTGCTGAGAGTGATCGTGGAAGAACTTTGGAAATAGTGTGTTCTGTGCTAGGTGGGCTTGTGATATTTTGGGGGTAAGTTTAATTTCCTGACATTCTTGGAGTTTTTGTCTGTCATGGGGATTGTGTGTGTGTGTGTGTGTGTGTGTGTGTGTGTGTGTTTTAAAATTTATTGGTACACTTTAGATATATATGTAATGATAACATTCACTATAGGGAATTGGCGCCTGTACATGATATATCTGGCTGCTTTTCCCCCCATTTCTCTCTTTTTCTTATTTACAAAAGCTTTGTTACCACTTTTTCCTTCTGTTCTCTTGTTCTGTGTTGCATCCTCCCCCACCCTTTGTTGCCTTCTCGTTTGAACATTGTCTCCATTTTCCAGTACCTGTTGCTTAGCTTGGCCCTTATTTATGCTTTTGCTTTCTCACCAGAAGCAATGTGGTATTCACTCACATGTGTCTGATTCATTTCACTTAAGAGCATGGTCTCAAGGTGCATCCGCTTACCTAGAAATGTCTCAGGCTTATCCTTCCTTGTGGCAGTGTAGTACTGTATGGTTTCAAAAAAATACATCGGGGGCTCAGGGTATAGCTCAGTAGAATAGGTGCTTGCCTGGCAAGCTCAAGGGCCTGAGTTCAAGCCCCAGCTCCACCAAAAAAAAAAAAAAAAAAAACCATCATCTTTATCCATTCACTGGTTAATGGACATTTGAGCAGTTTCCAAGATTTAAATATTACAAACCATGCTGCTATAAACATAAGTATGTGTATATCACCGTGGTATGATGCTTATAATTCTTTTGGGAAGATACCCAAAGGGGGAAGAGCTGGGTCAAGTGGGACCTCTAGTCCTAGTTTTAAAATCTTTTTTTTAAAAATGTATTGGGTTGTTGCAGTGCTGGGATTAGCCGTGTGCCACTATCAGACTGGCCTGCTCAGCTTGCCCTGGGGGCAGGGCTGGCATGGCTGCGGTACCTGGGATCGAACCTCGGGCCCTGGGCTTGCCTAAGAGAAGTGTGTATCTCAGTGCCTATTTGGGGATTGGGTCTTTAAAACTGGGGGATCTTTTATTTTTTAGTTCTTTATATATTGTAGATATTAGTCCTTCATCTGAAGAACAATTGGCAAAAGTTTTATCCTACACTGTGGAGTGTCTCTTTACTCTGCTGGTGATTTCTTTTGCTATGTAAACACTTTTTAATAAGATGAGATCCCAATTGTTGATTCCTTGTGCTATGTCCTGTGCTATCAGGGTTTTGTCCAGTCTGCCTACACCAGTGTTTTAAAGAGTTCTACCTATTCAATCTTCTACCAGGTTTAGGGTTTCTCTTTTAATATTTAGATTTTGAGCCATTTTAGTTGAGTAAATGGTGAAAGATAACGGGTCTGGTTTTTAACCTGGCATATCATGGTGAATTTTACTTCTGATGCCAAGTTAAAACCATAGAACAGGGAAACTCGAAGACATCTTCGTGTAGGCTGAGTGGTTTACTCGGGCATGTGGAGGAGCAGCTCCCCAAGTCCCTCTAGATATGCCCCATTCCCAGGGCAAACACCCCCCCCCATACACAGACACACACTGCCCACGTCGCTCGCTCACTGTCACAGTTTGCCTCTGCAGGCTTAACACCAGGCCGGGCCTGGGAGGTGTTCGCTCCCGAGTTGGCATCCAGCACAGCCTTCTCAGCCAGCCAGCGCGCACTACCACCTTCCAGCAGAGGTTTGACGCCCGGCAGAAGATCGGCCTGGCAGATGCCCGCCTCAAGCTGGGAGTCAAGGACGCCCGAGAGAAGCTATTGCAGAAAGACGCTCGGTTTCGGATCAAAGGGAAAGTGCAGGACGCCAGGGAGATGCTGAACTCACGGAAGCAGCAGAGCACAGTGCTGCAGAAGCCCCGGCAGGTGGCCGACGCCCGGGAGAAGATCAGCCTGAAGAGGAGTGCGCCCGCCGCCTACCCGAGCCCGCCAGTGGGGACCGTGACCCCCGCCCTGAAGCTCACCAAGACCATCCAGGTAGGGCTGGCTGCTGGCTGCTGGCTGCTGGCTGCTGGCTGCTGGCTGCTGGCTGCAGGCCTAGCAAGACGGGAAGAAAGGCAGGAGGGTCAGGTGGGAAGCTGTGTGCTGTAGATGGGGTGGTGGTACCGCAGTGTGTGCGGGTCAGAACTGGCTGCTGGTCCTGTGCTCCGGCTGCCCTCCCTGTCCCCAGCTCAGAGGAGACAGACCACCTCACTTTATCTCTGCAGCCTCTTGGTAGTGGGGCCCTGACTGAGCCACATGGGCTTGGGCATGTAGCAGACATCTGCACTCTGTGGCCACCACAGGCCACGTGTGTGAGCCCTGGGCAGACCGGTGACCACTGAATGTTTCCAGGTTCCACAGCAGAAGGCTGCGGTGCCGCTGCATGCCCATCCTGCTGGAATGAGGATCAACGTTGTCAACAACCACCAGGCCAAACAGGTGTGTGTGTGTGTGTGTGCGCGCGCGCGCGTGCGCATACGCATGCATGTGCACACGCATTGGACCTAACCTAAGACTCTTAGCTCCAAGGGAGAAATTACATTACTTGCTTTTTTTGTTTTATTTTTTTTAGTACTGGGAATCGAACTCAAGACTTTAGTTTGCCAGGCAGGTGTTATGCCACTGAGCAGGAATTACATTTGACATTTTACAATTGATGAGTTTTAAAAAGAAACTTTTTCAGGGGGCCTGTCGGTTAGCTTAGTTGTTTAAGCACCTGCTTTTGCAAACACAGGCACAGGATAGCACAGTTTGATCCCCAGCCCCACATGCCTTACCATTCCGCCCTTAAGGCAACCTGAGCCAGCCAAAAAGAAAAAAAGAAAACTTTTTTAATGGGGAAGGGGATGCATAGCAGACAGTCAAATTACATGTTTTTCTCAGCAGTGGAATTGAACCCAGGAGCACTCTGCTGCTGAGCTATATCTGCAGCCTTTTTTATTTTGAGGTGTGAAATACTCTGCCACTACCCGATTATTAAGGTTTTTTATTATAAAAATGTCAAATATTTGATGTAGAAAAGAGGAAGAGGATAACCAAACATGATCGTCCATACTTATAGTCCTGGCACTCTGGAGGATGAGGCAGGAGGCTCCCAGCTCTGAGCCTAGCCTGGGGAGTTGGATAAACCCACTCTCAAAATTGCAGATAAAAAGATGGGTCCAACTCAGTGCAGAGGCCTAGGCCTCATGAAGGGATTCTTTTTTTTTTTTTTTTTTTTGGCAGAACCAGGGATTGAATTCAGGCCCCTGTGCTTGCTAGGCAAGCGCTTATTCCACTCAGCCATCTTCCCAGCCCAGGAAAACATTCTTCTTGTGGGTGTTCTTCAGAGCCAGCTGTTGTTGTGATTTTGCCTTTGTGTCATTCTAATTTGGGAGTGAGATTTGTTTTGTTTGGGGTCTTGGGGGTAAACTCGGAGCCCTGTGTTAACCCTACCTCTCTAGCCTCAGCCCCTGCCTCCAGTCTTTTTCTCAAAAATATATATATTTTTTTGATTTATTTTTTTATTATTGTATTTTTAGGGAAGAGTCTACAGGGTGTCCAGGGTCTCACTACTAGATCAGACTTGTAGTGATCTGCCTGTTTATAGCCTCCCAAGAGCTGGGAATACAGGCGTGCGCTGCCACACCCAGTCTCAGTCGCCCTGCACCTGCTTGCAGGTGTTTTAATCTGCTGAGCTATTTGATGAGCCCTTCTTTTTCTCACATTGAGAAGCAGAGGTCTTGCTGAGTTGGCCAGGCTCTGAGCTCAGGCATACCCAAGAGCCCCAGTCCAGGGCCTGATTGCCCAAACAGTCTCTTCCTCAGCTGGCACAGGGAAATCCAGACTCAGGGTTCTACAAATTTCTATTCCCAAGCCAAACAAATTGTAGCTCTCCCACTTTAGAGGTAGAATTAGCCTGTAGAGTTAGAAAGGTCCCTGCATGGCCCACCTTCCTCTTCCTTCCCTCCTTGGGGCAGCACAAAGAGCCTCATAGTTCCCTTCTTCTGGCTCTCTGGGTGCATGCCCACTGGCTGGGATACTTTCAGGGTTCCTTAGGAGTGGCATGGCTTGAAGGAGATTCAGGGCACCTTTCCTCAGTGAGATTTAATGTCCAGAAAGAGCTTTAAATCAAGAATACTTGTGGTAGAGGTGAGTGTGGGGAAGGGTGGAAACAGTTTGGGCTTATGCTTTTTGTAAGGCTGGGTCCATGTTTTGTGTGTGTGTGTGGGGGGTGTCTCACTATATGTATCTTGGACTCATAGTGATCCTCCTATATAGTGATCCTCCTGTTTCAGCCTCCCCAGTGCTGGGATTACAGGCATGTGCCACTGTGCACAGTTTTGATGGTGGGCATGTTATACCCAGAATCCAACCTGGGCCCTTGTGCTTGCCGGGCAGGCATTCAGCCTGATGAGCTGTCTCCCCGGCCACTCATATTTTGTTTGGTTTTTGTTTCTGTCTTTTTGAGACAGGGTCTCGCTATGCAATTCAGGCTGGCCTTGAACTCACTTTGTAGCCCAGGCTGGCCTTGAACTCATAACAGTCTTCCTGCCTCAGTCTCCTGAGTGCTGGGATTGCAGGTATGTGCTACCACACCTGCCCCCACCCCATTTTTAGCTCCACGTTTTGGGCCTGCCCTCCCTCTTGGGGAAGGGCCAGGTGGGCTCTGCAGAAAGCTAACTCCCAACAGGGCAGGTCGAGTGAGGAGGTGGGTGCGCAGTCAGGGAACACCAGCATTCCGCTTGCCCCGGCACTCCTCTTCCCCTTTGGAGGCAGTTCCCTGGCCGAGGGCAGGCGCGTCCTTGAGGGCTTACATGCGGCCCTGGCACTGTCCGTCCAGCCAAATCCCAGGGCATCTCGAGCCTGATCCGACTCCCGCAGCGGCAGGCTGCTCGGTGTTCATGTTTAGCGAAATGGTATAGCTTTCGTCCACATGCTGCGTGCTCTTGTGCAGGTGGGGAGAAGTCAGTGTAGGTGAAGACGGCAGTTCCTAGTGACAGGTGTGTGAAGTGTGAAGAAATGCGTGCAGCTCTTAGCCCTTTGTTGACCACTGGAGCACTTTTTATTAGTATTTTTGTTTGTATGTAAAGGAACCATGACTCCATAGCTGTACGTATAAAACTTTTCTCCTAATGAGACACTAATGCGCCTGTATTTTTCTTTTCTTCTTGTCAAAGCAAGAAGTAAATATTTCAGAATGGTTAAAATATAAATAAAGGGCCCGGGGAGATGGGTCAGTAGGATAAGTGCTTGACTGGCAAAC
>NW_004524729.1:420125-433450 GCF_000260255.1 Octodon degus | reverse complement strand
TATATATATTAAAGTTGAGCACTCCACCCTCCAAAAAAATTGTCCAGATTATCCCTGAACCTCAGTCCTCCTGCCTCGGCCTCCTTCCATGGCTGGATTAAATGAATGTGTCACTGTGCCCTGCTTGTGGTTCTGTTCTTACCTAAGTTTGTGCCATCTTTTTTTTTTTGTACTGGAAATCACACTCAGGACCTCATGCTCGCCAGGCAGGCACTGTGTCACTGAGCCGTATTCCCAGTGCTGTTGTGCTTTTTTTTTTTGGTCTTTTTGAGGCAGGGTTTCTGCAGTTCAAACTGGCCTCGAACTCACAGTGATCCTTCCACCTCAGCCTCCTGAGTGCTGGGATTACAGGCCTGTGACACCATACCCTGCCTACTTACTAATTTGTATTTTTATTTTGTAACGGAAGCTTTCTGGTGTTTCACAGTCACCATGAACCTTGTTCGCAGGTATATAGTCCGTTAGGTGACACTGCAGATTCTTCCCAGGTGTCTTCACTGTTAGAGGTCTTTAGGCTGTGAACATCTTTGGGGATGAAACTTTATGGGGTTGGGAGGCCACATTACCTGGGGTGGCCATGCTAGACCAGAAAAGATAGAGCCACACCTGATGGCTGAGCGCATGGTGGGTACCTTGGCGGTCTGCAACACGGTGCGGGTGGCGTTGCTGTGCCCTCCACGCATGGCTGCGTGCACCCTGGCATTCCCATGGCCCTGACAGCTTTGCCTTCTTTCCCAGTACAGCCTTGTCAGGGAGCCACGTGGCTGTGAGTGCATTTCAGAGACCTGACTAGAATTGGCTGCTTGCAGAAAGTGCCTGCAAGCTGTAGTGCTGCTTCTGCCTGGCCGCTGAAGGCATCACCCTGGGAGAACCTGAGCCCCAGTCCTACACTCTCCGACTCTGGAGCTGCCTGCCTCCTCCCCAGCCTGTGTCCCTCCAGCAGCTGTGGCCTGCAGGCCTTGTTAGCAAAGTGTTCCTTTTCTTCTCAGAATTTATATGACCTGGATGAGGATGAGGAGGTCACAGCGCACATCCCTACCAAGCAGATGAAGTTCGCAGCCTCTGGCAGCTTTCTCCACCACGTGGTGCGTGCTTTCTTTTCCTTGCCTGCACCTGGGGTGGGAGAGGTGGAGGAGTGAGCAGGGCCTCTCAGTGAGTCTGGCTCAGAGCCTCAGCAGTCTGGCCCCTTGGTCTCACGTGGGCCCATAGTGAGTACCCAGCAGAGCCACAGCTCCCAAGGGAAGGGAAACATGTCCCGGACCATTTCCTCTGCTGTGCCAGCACCACAGGCTGCTTTTGGTTGTGGAAGCCTGAAGTCCAGTTGCAGGGCTGTATCTGGAACACCCTGTTGTAGAGTGGCAGAACCATCGGTGTGGCGGAGACCAGGACGGGAAGTCACCTTTCTTCAGGAGCCCACCCCCAAGCATGCTTCCCCACGTCTGCCATAAGCTGCCTTAGTCCTCTCGTGAGGGTGGTGTCCAGAGTGACTTTCCAAGGTGCATGCCGCCTCAGTGCCATTCCTGCGGAAATTAAGGCTCAGCATCAGTTCTGGAGGGGACAGCAGAACTAAAGGCAGGGTGATCCTATGGGCAGGAAACCCATTTTCATTCTCTGTGGAGGGATGTTGACCCTGCTCCCTGGCACTCCAGTCAGGAACTTTGCCCTGCTCTTGGATTCAGGGTTCTCAGGGTTGGGCTAACAGGAATGAGAAGCCTTCCTGGCCTGTGGGTTCTTGGAGGTGCTGCTGGGTGGGGAAGCCTGTGGTGAGGGGCTTGTCTTCCTGTGTCCCCTTGGGATGGTACAGCCGAGCACAGCAGAGGCCAGAGCTCCCCACCCAAGCAGGCACCTGGGTGTTCTCTTCAGTAGCCTGGAGGCTGGCTTTGTCTTCCTCTGAGTGGGCCCCTCCTGGTTGCTAGTTAGCCTGCACAGTGCTGTGAGGAGCTGTGCCCTGCCTGCCTGTCCCCCTGCAGGAAGAAGGCCTTTGCAACAATTAGATCCCTGGGTCTCCACTGTGGAACCCAAGCTGGCTCAGTGACCACAGCCCTCACTGAAAAGCAGCCTGGTAGCTTGCTCGGGACTTTCCTCCCTGCCTGACCATCACGCACCATCACGCATGCTCATGGATAAGGAAGTAGGTACAGAGAATCTGAGGAAACACGCTTCACGCCACGTAGCATAGCAGGCACAGATCTAGTTGTTGAGCCAAAGTAGTGTGTGCTGGGGGCATGAGAAACTACCACCTTGGGGCTGGGGAGATGGCTCAGTGGAATAAGCACTTCCCTGGCAAGTGCAAGGGCCTGAGTTCAATCCCTGGTTCCACCAAAATAAATAAATAAATAAATAAATAAATAAATAAATAAATAAATAAATGAAATAAAATAAAATAAAATAAAATAGTATAAAAAAGAAACTACCACCTTATCCCAGCTCTGGAGACACAGAAGGGGCTTGAAATGGGGACCTCACATGAAGAGGGTACTTCTTGGGAGACTGCAGAAACCTGGTGTGCTGGCTGCTGTGTCCCTCCCTTGCCCCTGGTGCAGTGCCTGTAAAGCCTGCCCTGAGTCAGCAAGACCATCTGCCAGTCTGTCCCACAACTCCTGCATGAGGAAGTTTGTGTTTGCTAGGGCTGTGTCCTTAGCGCAGGAAGGGCTGTTCCTGGTGATCTCCATGTTCCAGCTTCACTGGCATGTCCCTGGCCTGCCAGTCACCGAGAAGCCTAGACTGTGAAGTGGGCTCTCTGCGTCCAGACCTTTGGGCCATGTTAAGTGTGACTCCCTGTGCCCAGCCAGTGTGGCTGGTGACAAGCTACTGTGGGAAGAGCCTGTGGATGCAGGCTTGGGCAGCCTGGATGGTGGGGTGTTAGGAAAGCATACGCCCACGGGTGAGTCTCCATCCTCTAAGCACAAGCTTGGCCCTATGCCATCTCCCCTCCTTGAGACGTCCCTAGTAGTAGCAGCCATTTTTGCTTCAGCCTAATAGACTTGGGCATGGGGAGATGGCTCAGTAGAATAAGTTCTGCCCTGGCAAGTGCAAGGGGGGCTGAGTTCAATCCCTGGTTCTACCAAAAAAAAAAAAGAAGAGCATTATCCCTAATAGGCTCAGCCATGAGGCATTGAAGACTGGTGCACTCAGGTGCTCGTCAGCCCCTTGGGCCTCTCGGAGCCTCAGGGCTCCAGCCACTCAGCGGCCTCTCTGTCCCTGCAGGCCGGGCTGAGCAGTTCTAAGCTCTCTGGGTCCAAGGCGCTCCCTCTCACCAAAGTGGTTCAGAATGATGCCTACACTGCTCCCACTCTTCCTGCCTCTGTTCGAACCAAAGCCTTGACCAACATGTCCCGGACACTGGTGAACAAGGAGGAGTCCCCCAAAGAGCCGCCACCTTCGGAGGTGAGCAGGGTGGGTGGCATTGTGTTGCGTGCATCCTGGTGGGTCCTCAGAAAGTCCTTGAGAGCTTGTTTGGAGGTTCTAGCAGGGGAGCGCAGCTACTCGTATACCCTTGACCGAGGAACGGTCCTCTATCAGGGGTGGTCGTCCTCTTCGACCAAGCGCGCAGCTTTGGGAGGGACGCACATGGATCGTTAAGGGAGGAAGGGGACACCTGCCTAGCCAGCCAGATCAGCCGAATCAACCCTGGTGATCAATGGGGTGACAGATGTCGCAGCCAGATTGCCCTCACATCCCTCAGAAAGTCCTTGTGAGGAGGCTTGCCACCCATTTCACAGAGGACCAAACCCAGGCCCATGGGTCACTGTGTAGTGACACAGTGGTTTTCCTGCAGCTGCCAGGGAGGAGCATCTCCTGCCCCTCAGCTGGGGAGGCAGAAGAACAGGCTGTGAGCTAGCTAGGGCTGAAACCAGAGGGAAGGCCTGGTGTGTGGGAGGGCAGCCGCCCCTTTGGCCCAGGTGTACATGTGGGGACCTTATGGTGTGGTGCCTGCCCTGCCACATGTGCTTACGCTTCTGTCTGTGTGCAGCCTGTGCTCAGCCCCTTGGAAGGCACCAAGATGACTGTGAATAACCTGCACCCTCGCGTCACTGAGGAGGACATTGTTGTGAGTACTCCGCCCTGCGGACCTTCAAGTCTGAAACTGCTGTTGTGGCCCAGGACTCTGGGACCTATCCTGTGTGTGACTGCTGGGGCTCATGGGACTGGCAAGTCCATGCAGGGACAGGGTGCATGCAGACCGCTCCTCCTCCTCCAGCATCAGTGACATGGGACCAGGGCTTCCTTGCGTAGGGCTTTTCCAGGGTGCAGTCACCAGGCGTCCTTTGCTTGGAGTGTACCAGAATTCCGTGGGAGTGCTGGGGAGTGAGTGAAGACAAGGCTTTACAGTTTATTGTTTGGGACCGGGTCTTGCTAATTTGTCCAGGCTGGGGATGAACTTGTGGTCCTCCTGCCTCTACCTCACTGGTGGGCTCCTTCACTGCTGCTGTGTAACCTTGATGGTGGTGTCTCCCTGTTTCTATACTTCCTGACACCTTGAGTGTGGCATGGTGGCACTGCTTAGAAAAAATTGGGTTGGTGGCCTTCTTGGTCCATTCTGTTTTGTCCAGGTCATGTGATTGGAAAGTGAATCTGGGATTGGCTAGATTTCCTTTTCCTCCTCCTTTTTCCTAGGCATGTAGAAATCTGGCACTCTTGAGCAGTCATAACATGAGTACAGCTGATGGGCAGTCCCAGGTTGGGGACATTGCACTGGCTGTGTTGCTCGCCAGTTCTCACTGTGAAACAAAGTGGGGACTAGAACCATGCAGGCCCAGAGCTCAGGACACGCAGCCTGCTCTCGGGGACACCTGCAGTGTTCTGAAGAACCACAGCTTACGGGTTATAAAAAAAAGAGTGGTAGGGTTGGCGGGGTACACCTGTGATCCCCCTTACCTGCGAAGCTGAGGGAGCAGTGAGCTCAGGGCCTGCTGGGCAGCATGGCGGGACCCCATGCAGCGTAAGGAGGGAGGGTGGCAGCACTCACTGAGCGCTTCCTGTGTGCCAGGTGCTTTAGTGAAGGGGCTTTGAATAGACCGAGTGATCACCAGCCAGAAAATTACCAGTTATAATCGCCCTAAATCACTGCTCCTCTACCCAAAGAGGTACCCATAAGAGAATAACAGCCAGGTGTGGCAGCCCAGACCGTAACTCTAAATACTTGGGAGGTGGAGATGGAAGGATTGCAGCTTTGAGGCCAGGCTAGGCAGCATAGTGAGACCTTACTTCAGAAAATGCTCAGAGGGGCTGAGGAGGTGCAGGATTGCTTGGTGTGCACAGGCCCTGAGTTCAGTGCCTAATAATTACCACAGAGGAAATGAACGAGAGACACAGGAGTAATGACCTTGAGAACCGCCTAGTGTCCTGCACCTTGGTTTTCATACTTAATGTTTCCCCCTTTACCATTAGAAACAAATGTCAGGGGCTTTTTCGCAAGTCTTGTTGATGACAGACAACCTTGAGATGGTTGCAGATAATGAATAGTCTTGTGGTTTTTTGTTTTGTTTTGGTTTGGTTTTTTTGTGGTACTGGGGACTGAACTCAGAACCTTGCACTTGCCAGGCAGATAATGAATGAACATAGGAAGAAGGAAGGGCTGAGAGCTCACAGCCTGGCACAACTCACAGCCTGGCACCCACCTCAACAGGGTTTCCCTTGGTCATGGTCTCCCCTCCCTCTCAGTAGAATGGGCCCTGGCAGAATGTACAAAGCTCCGTATTAAAAGTGACAGAGATGGGGGCTGGCCAGATAACTTAGCACATTAAAGTGCCTGCTTAGGCAGACTTGGACGAGGGTTCAATCCCTGGCAAGCCATGTGGGCCTCGCCCCTGTGGGCTCACTGAGACAGCAGTTGAGACTGAGCGTGCTGGCGTGCACCTCTAATCCCAGTGCTTGGGAGGCTGAAAACAGAAGGATCACTATGAGTGATCTGTGTAGTGAGACCCTATAGACCTTGTACTAAATACATAATAAATAAAGTACGCGACAGAGATGAACCTCCTGGCGACCCTGGGAGGAGCTCGAGCAGACCTGATTCTCAGAAGAAGAGAGACAACCTGGAGAATTTAAGCAAGTTGCGGGCACTCACCACACTAGAAGGCGGCAGCAGGGCCCAGACCCCCCATGTCTGACCTAGTGTGACCAGCTGTTCCAGTTTGGCTAGGACACTTCTGGTGTCAGCACTCAGTCATGTCCTGAATCCATTTGTCCCAGGAAGTTGGTAACCATGGGTGGGGTTCGGATGCTCACAGTTCTGATAGATTCTCAGGAGGCCTTTAGGGAACCAACCTGGGCGAGCCTACACATCCGTGCTCACAGCAGCACTCTGGGAGGGACATTCCTCACTGTGACCCTTCCTAGAGGGTCACAGGCCAGCCTGGCCTGGGTGGAGCAGTGCATGTCTCAGGGCTGTGACCTGAAGAGGGCGCTTCCCGAGACCTGGTCACCCAGTGCCATGTGCAAGCCAAGTAGCGGCAAGGGGCAGCAGGATGTCCCCTCAGCCGAGCATTGTTCTCAGGAGCTTTTCTGCGTGTGCGGAGCCCTCAAGAGAGCCCGGCTGGTCCATCCCGGCGTGGCTGAGGTGGTCTTCGTGAAGAAGGATGATGCCATCACTGCGTATAAGAAGTACAACAACCGCTGTCTGGACGGTGAGTTGGGGAGAGGGTGGGCACCAGCTGGGCCTCAAGACAGCTTCCTCTGGGGGTGGGGAGTGTCCTGGGATGGCCCCCCTACCACAGCCTCCCTGCATCAGGAGCAGGCGGGGCAGTCTGTGAGGCGGCTGGAGCTTGCCCCAGACATTGGCCCACTTGCTGCCAGGCCCCAGGCTCCTGAGGGCTAGAGCTGTGACAGTCACAACACCTGGGCAAGCTCTGCTCCTCTCAGGCCTCAGAGAGGGTGGGCTGTGTTCTTTGCTGCTCACCAGTTCTGCATTCACTGTGGACCTGCTGTGAACTGGGGTCTGGTGCTGGAAGCGGGGAGCAGAGAAATAAAAACATCCAGAGGCTGGGTCTTAACATTTTCCTGGCTCCCTGCCTGGCTGGCTGGTTTCCTGTCTTCATGCCTTTTTAATGATACTGGGGCTTGATCAGGCCTTTCACACTGAGCTAGATCATTCTCCCTTTTCTAAACTTTTTTTAAACCTTTCTTTTAAACCATTCATCCATCCATCCATCCATCCATCCATCCATTTATTTGGTAGAAGGTCTCGCTATGTGGCCCCGACTTGTAGTGATCCTCTTGTCTCAGCCTCCCCAGCACTGGGAGTACAGACATGTGCCATCACACCAGTTGCCCCAGCACAGCATGCAGTACTGGGGATCAAAACCAGGTCTTCGTGCTTGCCAGACAGGTGCTTAGATCGTCTATTTTGAGGCGGGGCTTAACCATGCGCAGCACTTGCCAGTCTCTTGCTTTAGCCTGAATAACTGGCATTTCAAGCTTGTGTTACCATGCCTGGTTGTTCCTGTGTTTTGGGGGGGTTTTTTTGGATACAGGGTCTCCTTACACAGTTAGGACTCATGGTGATCCTCCTGTCTCAGCCTTCCTAGTGCTAGGATTAGAGGCACACACCACCATGCCTGGTTGTGGTGGCCGGCTCCGCATGCCTGGGGGTCCAGAGCTGGCGCAGCTTGTGATATGGGGATCGAGCTCTGGAGCATGTGCTTGGTAGTAGTAGACTCTTCGACCACTGAGCTATTTTCCCACCCTGTTGCTGTGGGGTTTGATAGGGCGTGGCTTTATTTCTGTTCATGTTGAAATATTTTCTAATCTCCTTTTTTATTTCTTTGACTATATTGCTGAGAATAATGCATAACATTATTACGTTAACTTGCATGTATTTATAAATTTCCCAGTTCCCTCCTCGTGAGGAAAGTGAGTGCTCCGCTGCCCTCGTGCAGAGGCTGTGTGACAGCACTTGGGCGGCGGGTACAGCGTCTTTGGTCTTCCAGCTCAATCTTGGTCTGCCTGCTGGTTCTAGCCATTTTACCAAACACATCAAAATGTTTAGCCATTGCTGTTACGTAGATCTCTCTTGGTTTCTGTTAGGTTTTATTTTGTCTTTTAAGAGGTGATTTATTTGTATATTTGAGGCTGTGTTGTTACTGTATTTGTGTTATAATTGTTTTTTTCCTAATGACTTAGCCTTTTACCATTGAAAGTATTCCCTTTTGTATTTCTTGCCAGGGATCAAACTTAGGACCTTGCACTTGCCAGGCAGGTGCCCCTGTCACTGAGCTGTCTCCCCAGACCCCTTTTGTATTTCTTGCAACACTTCTTTTTGGTTGCAACCTAGTTGAGACTGGGTCTCGCTCTGAACCTCAACTGGCCTTGGACTCACCGTGGAGCCCCTGAGCGCAGGGATTGCGGCATGAGCTTTAGGAGCCTCCTTGTCCTTCCTTGGTGGTGCTGCCCCGGCTTTCTCAGCATGGCGTTGCATAGCATGCCCCCCCCCCTCCCCTGCGTCTCCTCTTGGAAGGCAAGCATGACTTACAGGTAGCTGTAGGCAGCACTGCAGTTCTGGTGAAGACCACAGCGGGGGCAGCAGAGCAAGATTCTGTCTTAAAATAGAGAACAAGCAGAGGGTTTGTCCGGGTTTCCCTCAGTTCCATGGTTGTTGATGGCATTGCCACAGGAGCATCTGCAGAAGGGACCACATGGCAAAACACCTAGAGAGCAGCTGGGCCTCTGGTAGCCACAGTCCTCTCAGGCAGTGGCCCGAGCAGGTCACCTCATGGGGTGCCCACTTCCCAGCATGCACCAGAGACGGAGCTCTCCGCACATGGACCTCTGGGGCAGGCTGTGTTGCGCCACAGCGTTGACATGGGGGCAGAGAGGGGCCTTCGCTCTATCGTGTGGGGAGCACAGGAGTCAGGGCTGTGCCTTTTTCCCTCTGGATTTGCAGGGCAGCCTATGAAGTGCAACCTCCACATGAACGGGAACGTGATCACCTCAGACCAGCCCATCCTGCTGTGAGTCCAGGGGCGGGCGGCGGGGGTGGGGCTCAGTGCTGACGGACCCTGCATGGCAGCTTTGCAGTTCAGCCTTGTGCACGCTGTCGCCTGTGCTCTGTGGTGCTTCCTGTCCTATGCAGGCTCTGCAGTTGCAGTGGCTGACACCGTGTCCTCAGCAGCTGAGAGCTGTGGCTGTGGGCATCTCTAAACTTGTGTGCACTGCCCGTGACGCACTGCTGGCCCACTGCAGAGGGCTCACGCTCTGAGGCTGGCGGGACACCCCCTGGAGACATGGTGGCAGAGGCCCGGAGTGCCGGCCAGGCCTGGGCCAACAGGCTTTGAGGGTTAGGAAAACTCGGGCTTTGACCTGGGTACTCAGTGCTGGGATTTGGACAGATTTCCTCAGTATGTTCCAGGAGCAAATGGGGTTCTATTTTTTTTTTTTAAGAATATAGTCCATTCTGGACTCTCTTTGCTCTTCTGTTGAAACAGGGTCTTGCTGTGTAGTTCTGGCTGACCTTGAACTCATTATGTAGCTCAGGCTCACCTCAGTCTCACAGCAGTCCTGCCTCAGCCTCCCAAGTGCTGGCATTAAGGCCTGTGCCACCACGCCCAGCTTAGGCTGGACTTGAATTGACTGCATAGCTCAGGCTGGCCTTCTGCTTGCTGTTGCTTTTCTAGCCGAAGCCTCCTGAGTGCTGGGATTATGGGTTTGCACTACCACTCCTAGCTTCTAAAAGTGTTTCTTAGGGCTAGAGGTGTAATTCGTGATAGAGCGCTTGCCCAGCGCACGCAAGGTCTTGTGCACTCTGGCGTGTCCCTGTCCTGGAGAGAAATGTGTTTCCTAAGCTCACAGCTCCAGAGCCAGCAGGCTGCACCCCGGCTTCCTCAGCAGGTCAGGGAAACAGCGGGTGTGCTGCAGGAGGACTCGAGAGGTGACTGCGGAGGGCCTCGCGCCCAGGCCCGGCTCAGGGCCCTGCAGGTCCCAGAGCGTAAGGCTGCCTCCTCACCTGCAGGGCCCTAATGGGCTTTCTCTTCTGTGCTCTGCACAGGAGACTGAGTGACAGTCCCTTGGTGAAGAAGGACAGTGAGCTGCCTCGGAGGCTGACCTCAGCCACCTCTGCCAACCCGCCCGCTGAAGTGGACCCGGACACCATCCTAAAGGCACTCTTCAAGTCCTCGGGGGCCTCCGTGACCACACAGCCCACAGAGTTCAAGATCAAACTCTGAGCAGGGCCAGGAGGCGAGGAGCGGGGCAGAGGAGGGCAGCCCTGTTCCAGCCAAGCTGGTGACCAACGGTCATCGAACTGCAGTCTCTGGCATGGGAAAGGTTGCCAGGGTTGAGCTTCCTCGCTGGATGGGACCCACCCTTCTGTGTTGTGTCCCCCTGTGTAGTCTGTGTCCACATTTTCTGTAGTATGTCCTTCCCCTCCACCTGTCACCCGGGCAGGGTGTATTTCTCAGTTTGTTCCCTGCCCTCCCCTCAGGCTGGTTGCTGACCCAGAAGTGTGCGCAGTGGCCCAGCTGGCTTTGTGTGGCCCCTGCAGGATGTGGGGCAGCCCTAAGACAGCACCCCTTGGACCTGGAGTTGTCCCACTAGCCCAGCACCCACCTGCTTGTCCCTCACCACAGCCGCCTCTCCAGGGCCCTGGGCAGTGCCCCCTACCCTCAGCTGGGAGACTCTGCAGGCACAGGACCATCGCAGGCTGTTGAAGGGTCCGCTCCCTTGCGTCCTATAACACTGTGGCTCTGGAGGCATCTGCTCGGGAGCTGCTGCTTGGTTCCTGGCTCTTGTCTTTCCAGGCCGGGGCTGGGCCGCCAGCAACCTGTGCAGTGTCTCCACGATTGGGAGTGTCCCAAGTGTCTGTACTGGGAGCAGGTGGGCAGGCCTTCCCACAGGACTGTAGGACACGATGTCAGTCCCCTACAAAGGACCGTGGGCTGGTAGGGCTGTGGCAGTTAGGGAAGTTCTGGGAGCTGCATGGAACTAGTGCATGGTGTGAGGGTCGTTGGCCCGGGATGGGGGAGCCTGCCTCCCGGCCCGACATCTGCCCTGCAAGAAGGCGCCAGTTGGCCCTGAACGAGCACTGCCCTCCTCCTCTCACCCCGTGGGGTGGGACAGGCGTTCCTCTAGCAGCTGTGACATTCCACCCGCTCCACCATCCAGGCCCAGGAGACCCAAAGGTCCTGGGACCTGGCTTCTCGTGTGCTGGGGACAGGTGGCACTTTCAGTTCCACTAGGGGTGTGCACACCCTGCCTGTGCTCGCCCCGCCTCGCCTGCCCTGCACCTTGGCAAGGGGAAAGGAAGCCGTGGGCAGCGCTGTGTTCTCACCTCCCCTGCGTTGCTCCTCTGTGTTACTCAGAAAGCGAGGAGGTGTAAGGGATGGAGGTGACTGTGTATTGCTACGTTTCTGAATAAACATTTGTTATTCCTACTCTGGAGCTGTGGTTTATTTATGTTTGAGACTTCTTATGCTTTTCAGGCTGGGCTTGAGCTCATTTTGTAGCCCCGACTACCCCTAAATTCCCAACAGTCCTGCAGTAGCCTCCACCTCACCCACCATAAAAGGAATCTTTTTTTTTTTGGTACTGGGGCTTGAACTCATGGCCTTTCACTTGCCAGGCAGGCACTGTGCTGCTGAACTCAGTCCTGGCCCTGGAGCTGTGAGATCTTGAAAGACTGCATGAGTGGCTGTGGTAGGCCCCGGCACCAGAAAGCAGGCATTGTCTGCTTGATCGCAGGACTCACTGGTCCGCACAGCTACGAGGGCTGCAGACTTGGAGACGTGTTCACAGGGGACTTGGGGCCTCCGCCTGGATGAGTTACACTTGGTACGGTCACTGCAAGGTGAAGGTGGCACTAGGATGGATTATTTATGGTTGGTTTTATTGTATTAAAAGTGGATGGAGGGGCCGGGGAGATGGCTCTGTAAAATAAGCGCTTGCCTGGCAAGCACAAGGGCCTGAGTTCAATTCCCTGTTCAGCCAAAAAAAAAAAAGTGGGTGGAAGTGATTGTCCCTCCCACCAAATACAGGCCTGACGTTTCATAAAACTCCTAATTAAGGTGGCTCCAAGCTTTCAGTTTTCTTACAAATAAGCTTCCAACTTTCAAAAGCAAGGCTGAGGCAGAGAGGACAGGCAGGCTCTGGGACCTTGGAACCCAGGAGGGCGCCCGCGCTGTCCTGGGCTGGCTTTGCGCTTTGCTTGCTCCCTGCAGATGCAGTGGAAGCCAGCACCGGGAAACCACCGCAGGGACCCAGCTGAGCAGCTTGACCTCTGGTGTCCAGACGGAGACACTGGCCAGATGGGAGCGAGATGCTGCCGCAGTGGGCAGTTGGGAGCGCAGCTGGCTGCTACCCACGCTGTGGTGGGGCACCCACAAACCTCTGCCACCTAGCAACAGCCAGCCAAACAGTAGTCCTGTTACAAGAAGGGAGATGAGCTCCACACACCTGCTGGCGGCACCAGCTTCTGTCTGCCTGAGGGGTCGCACCGAGGTGCTCCTCACAACACCAACGTGGCCACACTCTCACTGAATGTCACTCCCACCGAGATCTTTTTTTTTTTTTAATTTTATTTATTTGTGTCAGCCCACCAGGGCTGGGGCTGACTGGCATGTGGTGCTGGGGGAATTGAACTGCGGTCCCTGTGCTTTGCTTAGCTTGTTCTAAGTAAGTGCTTTAGACCACTGAGCCATCTCCCCAGCCCCAAGGAAGGACATTCTTAAATGAAACTTGGATTCGTGGTGAGCAGATTGACCCTAGAAGAATGATTTAAAAACTTATCTGTAATCCTGCCTACTTGGCAGGCTGAGAAAGGAAGATTCCAAGTTTGATGCCACAGTGTGGGCCACTTAGTGGGAACTTGTCCGAAAACAAAGGCCAGCTATGGTGGTGCATGCCGGTAGTGCCAGCACTTTGGAGACAGAAGGATTGCCTCGTGTCCTAGACTGGCCTGTGACACTGGGAAAAAAAAAAACCTGAAGTGAAAGAGAAAACTGAAGAGAAACAACATGGGGGTTCGGGACAATGTAAGTTCTCTGATAGATAAATTCTTGATTTTTTTCTTTTTTGGTACTGGGAAGCAAATTCATGGCCTCACACACTGCAAGGAATCCCAAGTCTTCTAAGTTACAGTTGATATTTGAAGCAAAATGGTGACATCTGATGTTCTCAATATATGTAGAGAATGTATTTTAAAATTACAAATAGAGGGGGAAGGATTGTCAAGAGGAAGCTTTCTGAACTGCATATATGAACCGTGTGATTCTAAAATGTTGCTAACAATGCTCTGGTCACGTGCACACACTTAGTTTCTTCTTCTTCTTCTTCTTCTTCTTCTTCTTCTTCTTCTTCTTCTTCTTCTTCTTCTTCTTCTTCTTCTTCTTCTT
>NW_004524729.1:404826-419849 GCF_000260255.1 Octodon degus | reverse complement strand
TAAGCGCCTGCTTATGCAAGTGCGAGGACCGGAGTTCGATCCTTGGCACCATATGCTGTGCTGGCCCTGGCCCGGCTGAGCCGACCACCAAGACCGGGTGTGTGGCGCACGACTGTAATCCCGGTTCTGGGGAGGCTGGAAACAGGAGGATCACTATGGGCCCAATCTGTGGGGTTTTTTGTTTGTTTGCTTTTTGTTTTTGTTTTTTGTTTTTTAATGCATTAAAAAAATACACCCAAGAATCTTATAGAAAAGCCAAGGGCGAGAGCAAGAGACCTAGACCCCTCACTACGCATATCATACAAACGTCTCCTGTGCACTCTCTCCAAAGACAATATACGTAGCAGATTGAAAGAAAAAAACCTCACAGTTGTTAGTAACAGGGTAGTTGCAGAAGGAAGGACGGAAGGTGGGGAGGAGGGTGCAGTGGAATAAGGAAAAGAGGTGTGTTTGCTTGACTTCGCACCCCGGAGCCGCTAGGACTGACACTCACTTTTGCTTTGGGCAATGGAAGGTTGGGTCCCGGGAGCCGGGTGGGGCGGGGCGGGGCGGGGCGGGGCGGGCACTGGAAGCGAGCTGGGAGGGAGGGGCGGGGCCCACGCGGGCGCCGTCGCTCAAGAAACGCGCACGCGCTTTGCACCGAACTACATTTCCCAGTGGTCCCTGCGCTTTCCGGCTGGTAAGATGGTAGCGCGCGGTAAGAAACGCGCTACGCGGGACCCTGATGGACGCGTCCTGAGCCCGCCGGGCTACTCAGGTGAGCAGTTCTGGGATGGGAGGCCAGAGGATGATTAGGCTCCGCCGGGAGCTGGTCTGGGGGCTAGCGGTGGCTGGCTGGGCGCGAGTCCCGGGGCCCCGGGCCCCGGCCGCTCGGCAGCCTGCAGGACTAAGGACCCACGCGGCGCCTCTCCGCTGTGGACGCCGTGAGCCGCGCGAGCCCCTCTGGGTGCGGGCGTTCCTCAAAAAGGCAGTCCCTCGCCAGGCGCGGTGCAGACGACTGGAATCTCAGCGCTCGAAGACTGAGGCAGGAGGATCACAAGTTTGAGCCCCGCCTGGGCAGTTTAGCGATTCAGCGAGAGCCTGTCCCAAAATTGGGCACGTGGCTTAGTGCGAAGGTCTTAGGTTCAGTCCCCAGTACCACATACAGACGCACAAAGCTATCCCTGATTGCTTGTTGGAAGTTTTCTGCCACCCTGTCACTGCGTGCGTTTTCCATAGGCGATACAAGCAGTTACCATTGTCTGGGCATGACATTATGAGCTTCCTGCCTAGGGGTAGTGGTGCATGCCTGTAATACCCCCACTCGGGAGGCTGGGGCTGGAAGATCGCTGCAGGGACAAGGTCAGGTCAGCCCGCAATAATAACCTAATAAGATCCTATCTCAACATCAACAAAAAAAAATCCGAGCTTTCTGAATGTGAGGCCTGGACCTCACATATATCCTCACTGTGGAGGGGGAGGGATCCAAGCAACATCCCCCAGCTTTATGAACATTAACATTTATAGAATATCCATGATTAACCAAAAAGCCCCACCACAATTGGTAGACCTGCAGACTGACAGGCCAGAGGCGTGAGGGAAGAGGGTTCATGGCTGCACTGAGGTCAAGAACACAGTGTTCAAGCTTGGTTTAGTAGGGTAACAGCTTTTGGGGCTTCCCTCCCACTGCCCCCATCCATCATAATTGCCAGCCTCATGTGTTCTCTTACCAGAACAGAGGTCCTGGTTGGATAGATTTTTATTATTTGTTCACTCTTGAAGCCTGCATGGGCCTCCCCTAGGAGGAAGGCTCAGTCAGTGAAGGATGGAGGGATGGACAGATGGGCAGGACAAGGAGGGACACTGAGAAAGGAAATGGTGGGAATTAGGCGCTGACCTCAGCTCTGGGTGGTCGGAACTCATTCCTGCCCTGCCTCCTTGCAGCCATTCCAATCAAGTTCTCAGAAAAGCAGCGGGCATCTCACTACCTCTATGCAAGGGAGCACAGAGTTCGGGAAGGTGCCAAGTCCAGCAGGCCGCAGAAGCGCACCCTGTTTGTCCTCAATGTGCCCCCGTACTGCTCGGAGGTGAGCTCCTGGTCCCTACCAGGTCCTCGGGAGTAGGGAGGAATTGCTGATGAAGCCCAGGTGGAGGGTGCCAAGAAGCTGTCTCTACCTCTTGCGGCAGGTGTAGGAGGCACATGCCTATAATCCCAGCTCTTTGGGAGGCTGAGGCAGGAAGACTGCAAGTTCAAGCCTGGTGTGGGCAACTTCACAACTTGGCAAGGCCCTGTCTCAAAATTAAAAATGAAAAGAAGGGGTGGGGTGTAGCTCAGTGCAGGGGCCTCGGTTCAACCCCCAGTAACAAAAGGAGGGGGGTTGTTAATGGGGCTCAGCAATGGGTAGGGGCAGGCTGTTTGTTCAGCTGGAGGCTGGTGACAACCTGAACATACTGTGTAGTGTCAACAGTCACCAGGGGACCTCTCATGCCCTTCCTATCAAAGACCACACTGTCCTGATTCTACCAGTGTAGATTTGACTGTTTCTGACTCAGGTTGTAAAACTTAAATGTTTTATAAAATCAGAATGATGCCAGAATCGTCCCATCTACCCTAAGCTTCCGGTGTGGGGACGCCCGTCTAAGCCTTGGCCCTATGGGGCCCAGACTCAGGCTCGGGCCCACCGGTGTCACCAGCGTGTAGGGAGGACCCAAGGACGGCTCTGTGGTTGCTCACTTTGCTCCCCTTGGCCCGGCAGGAGTGCCTGTCACGCCTCCTGGCCCCGTGCGGCCCGGTCCAGTCTGTGGAGCTGCAGGAGAAGCCTGACCTTGTGGAGAGCCCGAAGGAATCAAAGTCCAAGTTTTTCCACCCCAAGCCCATCCCGGTAGGGCCCCTATTCCTGACTCCTGCAGCATGGCATGGCGGGGGGGGCAGGGTGGGTTGCAGTGTGTGGTCGCAGTGCGTGGGGACATGGGCTGCGTCGGGCTTCCCAAGTGCTCTCCGTAGGCCCTAGGCCCCTGCTAGGCATTCGCTGTGCCCAGTGTTAAAGCCCAGGACCTTCTCTGCCCACAGCCCTCATGGCCCCAAACCCCATCTGCTTCTCATGGAGCCCCTGGCCTGTGTCCACTGGTCACTTGAGCTCACAGCTCCCCGAGTTCAAGGGGCCACTCACCTTCTTGTGAAGGTGCCTGCCCTGGCTTTGCGCTGAGTCCCTCCCAAAATGAGGGAATCCCTGGTCCCCAGCACTTGGGAAGCTAGGTGTGGTTGTTCCGCCCCTGGATGTGGCGACTGTGGTCATCTAGGGCCTTGGAGCAGCCCCCTCCCCATCCAGCTGCTGACAGGGTGAGGGCGGCTGCCCACACTGGCTCCTCCACAGGGCTTCCGGGTGGCCTACGTGGTGTTCCAGAGGCCCAGCGGAGTGGCTGCTGCCTTGGCGCTAAGGGACCCCCTGCTAGTCTCCACTGAGAGTCACCCTGTGCTGAGTGGCGTTCACAGTAAGTACCAAAGGCGGTGCCCAGTGCCCCCTTCCCGGGCATGGGCTGGTGAGGGCAGCTTCTGGGGTACACATCTGTCACCAGCTGTGTCCTGCCTGTGAGGACCTGGGCAGGCAGCACTGTGTCTGGCAGTGAGTGGGCAGGGGAGGGACCAGCCTGCTATCCCTGGGGGCCCCTGCGTCCCTCCCTACACCCCAGGCCACAGATCTGCAGGCCCTGAGCCCTGCCCCAAGCTCCCTACACCCTTGCCTGGTGCCTGGATGCCGGCTGCAGCGGGTGGCTGTGTTCCCTTCTCAGAGTGGATCCATGACTATGGGGACTCGGTGGCTGACCCCGAGGCCCTGAGAGTCGAGGTGGACACATTCATGGAGGCCTATGACAAGAAAATTGCTGAGGTAGGGGCTCCCTCGGGGCCACTAAGGGTCACCTGCGTCACCAGAGGAGGAGGGACATGGTATCCTGCACCTGCTTAGCGGGTGGGTGGTAGCAGTGTAGCCTTGCTGCTGTGTGGAGTCCAGACTCCACTCTTCCCTCAGTATCCCTGGCCACTCGCTGGGTGACAGAGCCCCAGTGGCCCATGGGGTAGAGGGTGGCAGCGGCGGGCTGGCTTGGGGCAGAACGATGGGGGACCCACCGAGCCTAGGACCTTGTCCTCTGCAGGAAGAGGCCAAGGCCAAGGAGGAGGAAGGGGTCCCAGATGAGGAGGGCTGGGTGAAAGTGACGCGCCGTGGCCGGCGGCCCGTGCTGCCCCGGACGGAAGCCGCCAGCCTGCGGGTCTTGGAGCGGGAGCGGCGGAAGCGGGCGCGCAAGGAGCTGCTGAACTTCTACGCCTGGCAGCACCGCGAGACCAAGATGGAGCGTAAGGAGCGGCTCCAGGGTGGGGAGGGCGGCGTCCTGCAGGCTACAGGTTTAGGGAGGCAGCTCTCAGCTCAGCCTGGAGCACACAAGGCCCTGTGCGCAGCGAGGGTGCTGCCCAGTGTCCCCCGCAGGACAGCGGCTTCTCCCACTCTGTGCCTGCTTCTGGCCCTGGCTTCAGCCCTTCTGTGCCACCCACCCTCTGCCCAGGTCCCTCAGGGACCAGAGTCACTAGCGGAGCTCAGGCCCTGGGTCCTCGCTGGTTCCTGAGTCCTGGTGGGGACAAGGTCCACACCCCTCACTGCGGTGGAGGCGCCTAGCGTGGTGTCCTTGCTGCCCTCTGTCCACTGAGCGCCAGTGGTTGTCTCCATGCAGAGCGCGAACCCACCCCAGAGCAGCGGGGTAGAGGGGCCGAGGCCACAGTGGAAGCCCCAGCAGTGGTGCCCCTGCCCCACGCCCTGACCCCGCCCCTCGCCCTCCTGTCCCCCAGACCTAGCACAGCTGCGCAAGAAGTTCGAGGAGGATAAACAGAGGATTGAGCTGCTGCGGGCCCAGCGCAAGTTCCGGCCATACTGAGCTGCGGCGAGGCCGGGGGTCCCGGACCTCGGGAGGGAGCCCCTACCGCAGCACCTGGAGCGACTGCTGCCCTCTTCTGGCCCTGCCCCTCCACAGAGACCGTGCAGCAGGGAAGCAGCTGTAGGAGTAAGGGACAGGGACGTGTCCCTACAAATGGCAGCACGGGGCCTCCGCACACCAGGGGGCTGCCCTCAGCCCCTGCTTCCTTCTCACACCCAGGCCCAGACTCTTCCCTCATTGTTTCATTTTTGCAGTACTAGGCCTTGAGCCTCGGGTCTTCACACTGAGCTACAGCCCCAACCCCTCTGTATTTTGAGACACTTTCCAAGCTGTTCACACTGGGCTTAAATTTGAGAACCTCTTGCCTCAGCCTCCCAGAGTACCAGGCTTACAAGTGTGAGCCACCATCGCCAAGTCATTGTCCCCTTCTGAAGTCCCAGATGTTCAGGTCAGAATGTTCTGCCTTCCCCTGGCTCTGCCAGCAGATTCTCCACTGTCTGACTTGACCCCTCCCTGGCCTGTGGGGCGGGGAGCTGGGAGTCCAGGTGGAGGCTGGCATGGCTGGGGGCCACAGTGCCCCGCAGGGCACAGGCCTGGCGGTGCCGACAGGCTGCACAGGAGGCCTGCATGGGTCTGGGTCAGGTGGACAAAATGACTGCCTGGGGCCTCCAGGGACAAACCACTGCTAACGGTGGGGAGGGTGGTGTCTGCTCACCTTGTCCCTTGTGGGGATACTGGAAGTGTGGGAGTGGATAGGGTAAAAGGGGGCCCCCCACCAGCCTGCACACTCCTGCTTGCGGCTGAGGCGTGGTGAGCCAGGGCTCAAAGATGCGCCTGGCCCAGGGGACAGTAAAGCTGGAGGATCCTGCCAGTAGGTCTCCCTGGCCTGGACTCTGATGATGTGTGACCTGAGCTTCTAGGGATTCCCAGCTGAGTGGGGCCTCATAGTCCTCAGGGACACCTGTGGACCTAGGGCCCAGGGAGGTAGGCGAGTGGCGCAAGCACAGCTCCCCACCTCCAGGACGGAGCGCAGGGTGTCCCGTGAAGAACATGGGCTCCCTGTTGGCACTCTTGAGTTTCATCTCGAAGCCCTGCAGGATTGCACATGCCACAGCCGGGTCCCTCACCAGGACCTCCCACTCCAGGATGCAGGTCTGCAGCTACTGCACAGAGAATAGGAACTGACCCCTGCCCCACGCCATCTGCGCGAGGCCTTTCGGCTCCCCGAGCCCAAAGACTGGTCTGTTCTCAGGAGAAAGACACTGGCTTGGACCACAGGGCGGTGAGTCCATCATGGCCCTTCCCCAGCCTCTGCTGTCCGGACAGCCATGTGGGGCCACCCTGAGGTGCTGGGCTTGGAAGACAAGAGTGCAGGACCTTCACACGAGGCTACAGCCCCAGGGCTGTGTTTTGCTTTTGCGATAGGGCCTTGCTAAATTGCCTGATCTGGACTTGAATTTCCGACCCTCCTGCCTCAGCCTTCCAGGCCTCTGGAAGTACAAGTGCTGCCACAGCCCAGCGAGGTCATTGCATCTTCAAAGGCTCACTTCCTGGATACATGGACTTAAAGTCAGAATATTACTGCTGGGCCCAGAAGTAGAGGTGTGCCGAGCGTGCGTCCATCACCCACACAGGACAAAAAATTTGTATTTAACTTTGTGAAGGGCTAATGTAAAAGATGAGTTAATGTAAAACTAAATGTAAAAAATTACTCTGTTCACCTTTCTGTGGCCCTGCTTCCTCGTAAGACTGCAAGGAGGCTTGGTGCACCACTGATAAACCATCAGGAGACTGAGAGTTCCAGAAAAGTATGCTGGGGCCAGGAGATGGCTCAGTGGAATAAGCGCTTCCCTGGCAAGCGCAAGGGCCTGAGTTCAATTCCTGGTTCTGCAAAAAAAAAAAAAACATGTATGCTGAGTAATGGTCATGCTGGCCCTAAAGGTACTGTTCTATGTTAAATGACAAATTTGTTTGCCAAACAGGATGCGGTTTCTACCTTTAAAACCGCTACACTTCTAAGGCTCCTGGCCGTTTGTCCTCTCCTGTGTGAGTATGGTCAAGCGGTCCCGGGTCCAGTAATAAAAAGCCTCATTCTTAAACTTTAATTTGGACTCAGGTCTGGTTTCTATGTTGAGAACCCATAACAAACTTCACTTGTTCTTTTGTTTTCTTTTTTGCTTTTTTCAGACCCAGTTTTGTTCTGTTGCCCGGGCTGGCCCTGAGGTGATCCTCCTGCCTCAGCCTCCCCGAGTGCTAGGGTTCCAGGCATGCACCACCCCACCTGGCCTGGGCCACTCAGGGAAGCAGTTCGGGTGTAACTCGCAGCAGAGTCAGGCTCACAAGGGCCCCTTACACGTGGGCTCGGGCTGTGCCCTGAACCCTCCCATGCCCTGGCCCCGAGTGGCTCCCGGGCGGCCTTCTGACTGTGCTGGTCAGGTGTCCAGCCCTGCTGGTGACTTCTGCCCCTTGAGGGTCACACATGGCCTTGCACTCTTTGTTTCTGGCTTCTTTCCCTCCACAGAGGTCCATGTGAGCTTGCGTTTCCGGCCTTTATATAAACACCACTAGGAACCCTGAGGCAGGATCTTAATGCCTTGGATTTAGCAGCTGTGCTACAGCCCCGCCATGGAGGCCACAAGCAGGACCCTGGACTCCACTGAAGAAATGGGTACGGGGGCTGAGGCAGGAGGATGCGGCACAGTAAGACCCTGCCTTAAACTTGAAAATAAATAGGGCTTGGGACGTAGCCCAGTGCTCCCTGGATTTAACCCCCAGTACTGCAAAATTAATTAGTCCTGAGGGTGTAGCTTAGGAGAGACGAGTGCAGAGCCAGGTGGTGGCAGGCACCTGAAATCCCAGCAGTTGGGGGGCTGAGGCTCGAGTTCCAGACCAGCCTGGGCCATGAAGGAAGCTCAGGGCCAGGCTGAGCTACATGACAAGGCCCTGTCTCGAAACAGAAAAAGCAGATAGAGTTCAAGTCAAGCATGCTTGGAGCTCTGGGTTCAAATCTCAGCACCACACAAATCAGATGATTACATAGAAAAATTAACTAAAATGGAGTATACCTGGGCATGGGAAACTCCCTGGGTTCCATCTGCAATACTCAAACCAGCTCCAGAGCTTTAGTGTGTGGAAAGACACTGCCAAGAAGCCAAAGAAGCGTTCCTTGGTAGGGGAGCCACGGAGGGGGGCAGGCACAGTGGGGCGATGGCCACATGACAGGCCACTTCTGATCTGGGGTCCATCCCTGGAGAGGGAGATGGAGACAAAGGGGCCTCTCCTCAGCACAGTCCTGTGGGGGACAGGGTGCAGCGGGCGTGATGGCCTTGTTGGGGAGGGGGTCCCAGTCTTCATACCCAGAGCTGGTTTCCGCCCTGTGTTGGGGACAGCTGCCCAGGTCCTCAGCCAGCCCTGCAGGCCCCCTTGTGACTCTGCCCTCCAGCCATGGCTAGCGCAGCCACCCTGAGGTGGCCCAGAGTAGAAACAGAATGAGGATGGAGTCAGGAGGCATCGTAGAGGTTTTGCCTCTAAGAAGCTGAAATTGTTCAATCATGGGCCAGCCAAAGAGCTTGGCAGATGCAGGGGCCGGGAGTTTGATCCCTGGGGCCTGCCCACCCTCAGGGCGCATCGAGATGGCATGGTGGCACACACCTGTAATCCCAGCACTTGGGAGGCTGTGAACAGGAAGATCACTACCAGTCCAATCTACACAGTGAGACCCTGTACACCCCGTCCTAAATACAAAAAAAATCATTCATTCAGATTGATTTTTCTTTTCCAAAAGGGATGTTAGGGATACAACTGGGTACCTTTGCACTAAGCTACATCCTTGGCCCATTTAATTTTCTGTTTCGAAACAGGGTTTCACTAGACACTAAATTGCCCCAGTTGCATTTGAGACATCCTTACTACAAAAACAATACAAATTAAAATTCCCATTAAAATTAAAAGTCCCATTAAAATTCATGTTTTCAAGCTGGGTGTGGTGGTGGGTGCCTGCAATCCCAGCACCGGGGAGGCCAGGCAAGAAGACTGTTGGGAGCTCAACGCCACAGCGACTAGTGAGAAACACAAGTAACTCATGTTTTCATGATGGGCGTGGTGGTGCACGCCTGTAATCCTAGCACTCGGGGCTGAGGCAGGAGCATCACTGGGAGTTTGAGACTAGCCTGGGCTGTATAGTGAGACATTGGTTCAAAAAAATTTTTTTTTCTCTTTATAAATTATCCAAGGCCCCAGTGAGACATTGGTTCAAAAAAATTTTTTTTTCTCTTTATAAATTATCCAAGGCCCGGGGAGACAGCTCAGTAGAATAAGTGCTTCCCTGGCAAGCACAAGGGCCTGAGTTCAATCCCTGGTTCTGCCAAAAAAAAAAAAAAAAAAGAAAGGAAAACAAAGCACACAAGTACAGGTGTACCATCCCAAAGGGAGGATCAGGGTCCGTGAGATAGCTCAGCGGACTAAGCAGGCAGGGTTCCATGCCTGGCACTGATGGAGTCAGCATGGTGGCACATGCCCTAATCCCAGCACTAGGAAGCTGAAAACAGGAGGATCACTACGAGTTCAAGCTGCTTAGTCAGACCCTGCACACGCGCGCGCGCACACACACACACACACACACACACACCACCACCACCACCACCACCACCAAAGAGGTTCAGCTGAGGGTGGGATAGGAGGAGGAGGATAGGGAAGGAAGCCTCAGTGACACTTTGCACTCTTGTGATTTTTTTTTTTTTTTAGGCAAGATCTCACTATGTAGTTCAGGCTGGCCTTGAACTCACAGTGTGCCACCACACACAGCTGTCTCCGGCCTTGATGTCGCCTCTCAAGAGCTGCTTCCTTCACCCTCTCTGGAGCAGGAAGCTCCAGTGCTCTGCAGGGCATCCTGCACGCCCCCATCTGTCTGCCTGCCTGTTCCTCCTCCTCCTTGAGCGGGCACCGATGAGCAGTGCCCTCGTGTGGCACCACCTGCGGGCTTGGCCCTGCGGGCAGAGGGCCACCCCACAGCCGCCCTGAAGCTGTGGCACCCCAGCTCCACCTTTCCCTTTTGTAAGTTCAAAGTCACCTGTGTAATAGAGGAAACCTTGCTGGGTGTGGTAGCGCACACCTGTAATTTCAGCTTTTGGGAAGCTGAGGCAGGAGGATCACCAGGAGTTCAAGTCCAGTCTGGACTCCACAGTGAGTTCAAGGCTAGCCTGGGCTACAGAGCAAGACCCTGTCTCCCCCCCCCAAAAAAAAAGGAGGAGTTCCTGCAGCCATGTTTTCCAAGCCCTGCAGGCAGATGGGATGCTGAGCCCTCACACTTACCAGCTCCCGGGTTCTCCATTGTTGCCTTTAGAGCAGAAACCGAAGGGGGGGTGGGGGGGAAGGGAGCCGCAGCACGTGCCTAAAGTCACGCAGGGGACTGGGGTGGGGATGGGGAATTTAGGGAAGCTAGCAGAACACCAGGACCTCAGAGCTGACACCAGGCCCCTGGTCACCCCTGGCCCTGCCGCCCCTCCCCACGGAGGGACCCATGCGCTCCCAGGTGGCCACACGCACTCCTTTATTAGGTCCTCATGCCCGGCTAATGGCCATGTGCAGCAGTGCTGAGGGAATGGGGGACCCCACCCTCAGCCAGTCCGGTTCCACTCGCTCCACCCTCCGGACATCAGAGCCGTGACACCTAGGCAGGTGGCGCAGTCAGTGTCCCCTCCCCTCTTCCAGTCCTCCACAGGCCCGAGTAGGTGGCAGACGCGTAGGTGCTTGCGCTTAGGGTCCCCCAGTCCTGCTCCAGCCTCTGGGGCTCTAGTGGGGAGTGTTCACCCCATCCCTGAGATCCCGCAGGGGCTGGCGGTCACTCCATCCCGGAGCCCTGGGCCCAGGGGCTTTCCGCAGGCCCCGCCCACCGTGAGGCCCCGCCCCAGGCGCAGACCCCGCCCCAGGAGTAGGCCCCGCCCCACCGCGGAGCCCCCCCCCCCTCTGTGGAGGCAGCCGGGAGATCCCAGGTCAGCCGCCTAACAGCCGTCAAATTCCCTTTGGAGAAGCTGATCCTCCATGCGGGGGAAAGAGAGGAGCACAGGGGCTGAGTTGAACGAGGGGCTGAGAGGCTTGGGGCCCCACAGCAGGCTGGAGTCTCCCCCGTGTGCCCACGGTGTCCTGGGGTCCTTAGGGGCAGTGGGCACAAAGTAGCAACTACTCGTATGGGTGCAGAAATGGGGTTGGGGGCACCCAGGAGGGAGGTCTGCAAAGAATAAAATGTCCCAAGTCACGAAAGGGGTGAGCAGGTTCAGGCACTAAATCCTCTGATAGAGGCAGGCAGATGAGCCCCGCCAGCGGCGAGTCCAGGCCGGAAGGGCAAGCTTTGCCCCCTGGCTGGGAAGCACCGGCGGACCCCCAGGCGAGTGGGAGATCTGAACAGCAAATTCTTTCTAGGAAATTGAGGGGGCTCCA
Organism: Octodon degus; assembly: GCF_000260255.1. Classification (NCBI taxonomy): domain Eukaryota; kingdom Metazoa; phylum Chordata; class Mammalia; order Rodentia; family Octodontidae; genus Octodon; species Octodon degus. The sequence goes on along the minus strand of NW_004524729.1, from coordinate 408,512 downwards.
CCCTCAAGACAGGGAAGACCACAGGCTGCAGGAGTCCCGGCGTCAGGGGAGACCCCTATGCAGGGAGAGTGGTTGGTGGCTGGGAAATGTGGGGCGGGCGAGGAGCTGGGAGTGGGGTGCAGGGGGTGAGGCTGGCAGGGCACCAGGGTTTTAATTGCTCTGAGGGGCGGGATTCGGGGGTGGCAAGGAGGCCGTTTCTTTTTTATTTTATTTATGTGTGTGTGTGTGTGTGTGGCCAGCTCAGCCCACCAGGGGGTGCGGCTGGCTGGCATGTGGTGCTGGGGATTGAACCGCGGTGCCTGTGCTTTGCTAAACTTGTTTTAAGTAGGTGCTTTAGACCACTGAGCCATCCCACCAGCCCCAAGGAGGCCGTTTCTGTGGGCCTGCTGGTGCCTGTTAGTTGGAGTAACGCTGCCTTGTAGACATGGGTTCCTTTCTGAGGTACATGCACATTAGCATTTTAATCCTCTCGACTTTTCATTCTCCACCTCTCCCTTCCATTTCTTTGCTTTCCACTCTTAGATATCCTTCCCATCTGTTATGATTTGTGTATGGTGTCTCCCCAAAGCCTCATGCAGTCATGGGGTGAATTCTGGAGCTTGTTTGTTTGTTTGTTTGTTTTTTTTTTAGTTAGGACAGGGTGTACAGGGTCTCACTGTGTGGATTGGACTGGTAGTGATACTCCTGTTTACAGCCTCCCAAGTGCTGGGATTACAGGTGTGTGCCACCACTCGCCAATCTTCGTCACTGCAGGCCAGGGAATCAGAACTCCCAGCCCCCTGCGTCTCCCTAAGCAGGGCTTTAATTTGCTGAGCTATCTGGCCAGCCCTGGAGCTTGTGATTGATTACTGTCGATGTGGATGCTGCAGCTGCCCTGGGCCAGGTAATCTGAATTACAAGGCAAGGAGGGAAGAGGCTAGCTAGCTGCCTGAGCTGCTGTTACTCCTCTCTTTGTGGCTCTCCGCTCTTTGCTGCCACCCTGAAAGGTTGCTCTCTGCCATGTGCTGCTCTGCCTTGGAGCCAGCTGAATATGGACTGAAACTTCCACTCACTGTGAGCTAAATAAACCTTTTCCTTCCCTAATTTTGAGTGCCACATATTTGTCCCAGCAACAAGAGTAACTGAGTGGTGCCGGGGATTGAATCTTGGTCCCTGTGCACTTGCCTAAGCGTGCCTGAGCAGGCACTTTAGACCACTGAGCTATCTCACCAGCCCCTTACTAGGTTATTAAAATCACCATACTCTCGATAGCTCAGTGGATTAAAGCAATCCATCCCCAAAATGTCTATCTCCTTGTTTCCCCTTATCATATCTTTTCTTTTTTTCTCCAAATTATTTAGACTTAAGCCAGGTGTGGTGGCATATGCCTGTAGTCTCAGCACTTGGCAGGCTGAGGCAGGAGGATCATTGTGAGTTTGAGACCAGCCTGGGCTAGAAAGTGAGCTCAAGACCAGCCTGAAGTGTATATAGTGATAACCTGTCTCAAAAAGACAAAACAGGGCTGGCCAGATAGCCCAGTGGATTAAAGCGCCTGCTTAGGCGTTTGATCCCCAGTGTGCTGTGCCAGCCCCACATGAGATGGGGCACACTGAGATGGCAACTGAGACTGGGTACGGTGGTGCCTGTGATCCCAGCACTTGGGAGGCTGAAAACAGGAGGATCACTATGAGTCTGATCTGTGTAGTGAGACCCTGTAGGCCCTGTACTAAATACATTTTTTTTTTAAATTTTTAAATTTTTATTTGTTTATTTATTTTCTGTGTGTGTGGCCAGCTCAGCCCACCAGGGGGCGGGGCTGGCTGGCATGTGGTGCTGGGGGATTGAACCGCGGTCCCTGTGCTTTGTTTGGCTTAGCTTGTTCTAAGTAGGTGCTTTAGACCACTAAGCCATCTCACCAGCCCCTAAATACATTTTTTTAAAAAAGACAAAACAGAAATCACACACACAAAAAAATATTTAGAGTTACTCACCCAAGAGAATTTTTTTTTTTTTCAGGACCGAGGATTGAACTCAGGACCTTGCACTTGCCAAGCAAGTGTTTATTCTGCTGAGCTATCTCCCCGGCCCCACCCAAGAGAAATTGTATGATATTTAACCTTCTTGTGACTAACTTATTTCACTTGAGCCTTGGGCCTCAAATTACAATTTTTCACATAAAGGACTCAAATTCGTTGTTCTTTACTTTGAGGGGGCACTGGGAATCAAACTTAGGACCTTGAACTTGCCAGGAAAATGCTGTGCCAGTGAGCTCTATCCCAGGCCTTCAAATTTGTTCTTCTTTAGGCTGAGTTGTATTCTACTATGTTTATGCGCATCATTTTCCTTCTCCATTTATCTGCTGGTGGTCATATAGGCCATGTCTGAGATTTAGTTAGATTGAGTGTGTTTTTGCTGCTATAAACATGGCTATATATTATCACTGTGATATACTTTATCTTTTTGGGGTTATACATGGTTTGAATAGAATTTCTTTTCTTTCTTTCTTTTTTTTTCTTTTTTTTTTTTTTTTTTGTGGCCAGCTCAGCCTTGCCCTGGGGGTGGGGCTGGCACAGCATGTGGTGCTGGGGATTGAACCTTGGTCCCTGTGCACTTGCCTAAGCGTGCCTGAGCAGGCACTTTAGACCACTGAGCTATCTCACCGGCCCCTTACTAAGTTATTTTTAATCACCATACTCTCGATAGCTCAGTGGATTAAAGCAATCAATCCCCAGCCTGCCATGGCGGCCCTGCCCCCACTATGGGTGTAATCTGTGTAGTGAGACCCTGAACACCTTGTAGACCCTGCCCTAAGTACAGAAAAAAAAATAAATAAATAAAATCACCATACTGATTTTCCCCACATCTTCACAACCAACATTTGTTTTTTAATTTAAAAACTTTTTTTTTTTTCATTTTATGTATTTCATACAGGGTCTCGCTATGCAACTGAGACTCATAGTGATCCTCCTGTTTGCAGCCTCCCCAGCACTGGGATCACAGGCATGCGTCACCACGCCTGGACTAGGTTGCAGTTCAACAGGCCCCAGGGGCAGGGCCAGCTTGGCAAAGCAGGCACTTAGTCCACTGAGCTATTTTGCCAGCCGTACCACCAACATTTGTTGCTATTTGACTTCTTTATTCTTTTTTTTTTCTTTTTGAGACAGAGACTCACTATGCGGTTCAGGCTGACCTTGAGCTCACTTTATAGTCCAGGCTGGTCCTGAATTTGCAAGGATCCCCCTGCCTCGGCCTCCTGAGTGCTGGAACTATAGGTGTGCCCACCATGCCCAGCCTCGACTTCTTGATGATGGTCTTCTTTCTGGAATAAGCTTGACTCTCAGCGCTGTTTGATTTGCATTTCTCTAGTGGCCAAAGACACTGAATATTTTTTCATGTATTTTTGGATCCTTGGTACTTGTTCGTCTGAGAAAGTATTCATTTCACTTGCCCATTTTGTGATTGGGTCTTTTGGTGTTAGGGGGATTCTAATTTTTTGAGGTCTTTATACATCCTAGCTATTCATTCTTTGAGGAGTAGCTGACACTTTTTCTCCCAACCTATAGGTCATCTCCTCACTGTTAAGTGTTTCCTTTACTGTTCAGAAGTTTTTAATTTGGCAGAATCCTATTTACTGATTGTATTATTTCTTTTATTTATTTATTTATTTGAGAGAGAGAGAGAGAGAGAGAGAGAGAGAGAGAGAGAGA
>NW_004524729.1:402023-404386 GCF_000260255.1 Octodon degus | reverse complement strand
AAAAAAAAAAAAAAAAAAAAGAAAGTTCTTTCCTACGATCACATCTGTGGGAGTTTTATCTACTTTATCTTTAAGCAGATTTACTGTTTTGGCTATAATAAGTACTCTTTGCTCTGTTTTGACTTGATTTTAGTCTGAGGTGCAAAATACTGGTCTCCATTTGATCTTCTGCACGTGCGTAGCCAATTTCGCCAGCATCATTGGTTACTGAGCCTCTCCTCTCCAGCTTAGGTCTTGGTCCTTTGCCGGAGATCAGACGGCTGAATATGTCTCGGCTTGTTTCTGCATCTTCTCATCCGGGTACTGATTTGCATATTTCTTTTTGTGCCCATGCCATGCTGTTTTTAATCATTGTAGCTTTGTAGTCTAACTCGAAAACTGGACTTGGGAATCCTTGTGGCAGTCACTCCTCTCTCACCGACGTCCCTCCTGCAGGAAGTGGCAGTAGTGCTGGGAAGCATCTCTCAACTCGGAGCACATGGAAATAGCTTGCCTTCTACAAGAGCCACGACGTGGGTCCTCTCCTCTGGTCCCTGGGGATGCGGGTAACTCTGGTGTTGAGGGAGCCTGCACCCACATGGGCGGCCTTGCTAAGCTCTAGCCATGGATTCTCTCTCTTTTTTTTTAATGCATTTAGTACAGGGTCTACAGGGTCTCACTACATAGATACTCGTAGTGATCCTCCTGTTTTCAGCCTTCCAAGTGCTGGGATTACAGGTGTGTGCCACCATACCCAGTCTCAATCACCGTCTCAGTGAGCCCCAGGGTAGGGTTGGCCTGGGATGCAAGGGATTGACCCCAGTCACTGTGCTCTGCCTAAGCAGGCGCTTTAGTCCGCTGAGCTATCTGGCAGGCCCTAGACATGGATTCTTATGGCATTATGCAGAGTGTCACAGCTCCTCAGGTGAGGGGACAGTGGCACATGGTGCTTGCCAGGAAGGTTGACCTTTTCCCTCAACTGCCCTGAGGACCTCCTGCCATCCCTTCTCACAGACGACGCCACCGTCATGCCCGACTTTAGCCCGGCCTCTGGGGCACTCCAGCAGTCCGGACCTCAGATACCCTTGGCCTAAGAATGTCATCAGCCCCTCTTTTCCGTCCCAGATTCATGACTCCATTGTCCACCTACATGTTGTCCTCACCCTTAGATCCACATCCCAACCGCTGTACCATCTCTTTCCTGCCTACCTCTCCCCCTTCCACTCCTGTGATCCCTGGGCTGGAGACAAGAACTATTTCCTGCTGTGTCTGCCATGGCACCCCAATTACTACCCCAAGTCCCCCACCCCCAACAGCTCTGAGCTCCCATGGGAACCTTGAGCTCTGCGTGGGAAACTGGGGGGTCCACTGTTAACCTGATTCTCAGCACCTGGTGTTGCGGGCCTCTGGCTCTCTCTGGGTGCATCTGTGTCCCACAAACCTGGGAGCAGGTCTTGGGTAACCCTTCTTCCCAGAGGCCTTTGCACGCAGTAGGGGTGCTCTCAGGGCCTGCTGATCGAATTGGCTGAGAGGTGCAAAGCAAGGCTGGCTGGGCGATCGCGCAAGACACGCTCGCAGTCGTGGGCGATGCCTGCGATCTTGGGCTCTTACCCTTGTTTATGTTCCTTGGGCAAAAATAGTAGCCACATGCAGAGAGACGGAGGCGCCAACACCAGCTCACACAGGAGTCCCCCTTCATCAGCCAGAGGAACCCCCTCTGTGAAATAAACACCAAACACAGTGTGGGCTCCTGGACTTGATCCTGGTATAGAAAAAGAACACGGAGGAGAAACTCGGGACTATAAATAAAGCCTGGCGTCTAGCGACGGACCTGTGTTGGTTTTCAGGTTTACACCGGTGGTCCGTAAGATGCCGAGATAGGAAATCCAACGCGGGGCAGCAAGGAAATCGTGGGCCGTGGTTGCAGTTCTCTAAATCTAAAATTATACTGCAAATGAGTTTATTTTCGTAAATAACCCAGATGGGAACATTTGATTTTACGGTTCATATTTTAATTACATACATGCGGGGCTTACACGAGACTGCTTTGCTGTGCTCCCACCTGCTATAACTTAGAAATTTCCCTACTCATGTAACAAAAGCTTTAAATTTCTTAAGAATATTAAGCCATGTCCTGTATATTATATTTCTACAAACATTGAATAACATTAAATTGTACATAGGCTGTTGTCGTTTTTTTGTTTGTTTGTTTTGTCATTTGAGACAGTGCCTTGCTATGCAGTTCAAGCTGGGTTTGAACTTACTATACAGTCCAGGCTGGCCTTGAATTTGTGGTGATTTCTCCTGCCTCAGCCTCCGGAGTGCTGGGATTACAGGCATGCCACCGTGGCTGACCCATAGTTCCTTTGTCTTTTTTTTTTTTT
>NW_004524729.1:393865-397908 GCF_000260255.1 Octodon degus | reverse complement strand
AGGCTGGACTTGAGCTTGCTTTGTCGCCCAAGCTGGCCTCGAACTCACAATGATCCTTCTGCCTCAGCCTCCCCGGCGCTGGGGTTACAGGTGTGCGCCACCAGGCCTGGTCTCGGTCGCCAGCTCAGTGCACCCGGAGGCGGGGCCGGTGCAGCATGTGGTACCCAGGACTGAATCCCAGTCGCTGCGCTTGCCTAAGCAGGTGCTTAGTCTGCTGAGCTGTCTCGCTGGCCCAATCCAGACCGTTTTAATAGCTGCTTCCTGGGTATTTTTCCTGACTAGAAGGGGGCTGAGGTGCACCGTGTCCGGAGCTGGACGTTTTCCTCCTCCTCCATGGGCTCCTCCCCTGTTTTTTGGTGGCACTGACACATATCAGGATGCAGTGCTGGGGCTGCCCGAGGTCCCCTGATGCAGAAGTGGGATCTCCGCCGGCGGCGGCAGCAGCAGCAGGCTGGCAGCCAGGAGAGTGCTGGAGTCACCTGTCCTCTTCACAGGACTTTGGCCGCCCTGTTTTCACCAGGAACTCACCAGCCTTGGCGAGGCCAGCCCAGCAGAGATCTGGCTGAGCAGAGACTCTGAGCCGGAAAGGCCCTGTGCCTCTCGGGCAGCTTCTTGTCCTTATTTTGTTTCTCCAGGGCCTCAATGTCCCTGTGGACACTTTCAGCCCAGATGCTGGGGGTCCTTGCAGATGTGGATACCTCAGAGTTGTGTTGGCCCTTCAGGGGTTGTCCCCAACCCTGGAATTGCCACTCCCATTCACAGTCACCAGGGTGGGCCCCAGGCAGCCACAGAGAGGTGTGTGGGCCGAGATCTCTGTCCCACAAACCTGGAGTTGGGTTTCATAGTCTGGCCTTAGTCTGGACTTGCCTGTATGTATGTATGTATGTATTTATTTATGTATGTATGTATTTATTTATTTTGATACAGGGTCTCCCTATGTAGTTCAGGTTAGCCTGGCCCTCACTGTATAACCCAGGCTAGCTTTGAACATGTAGAGATCCTCCTGCCTCTGCCTCCCAAGCGATGGGATTCCAGGTATAGGCCATCACATCTCACTTGGACTTGTCCTTAAAGAAAGTTTTAGCTGGGGAGATAGCTCAGTAGAATAAATGCCTGCCTGGCAAGTGCAAAGTCCTGAGTTCAATCCCTGGTACTGCAAAAAATAAAAATAAAAAAGAAACAAAGAAAAAAAGAAAAAGTTTTAGAGCTGGGCGCGGTGGTGCATACCTGTAATTCTAGCATTCAGGAAGCTGTGGCAGGGGGACCCTTGAGAGTTTGAGATCAGTCTGGGCTACAAAGTGAGCGCAAGGCTAGCCTGAGTTGCACAGCAAAACCCTCTCTCAAAAAGATTTTTTTTAAAGACGAATGCACAAATTTGCTGCTGCTTACATCACTGCGGCTTCTAGGACCCGGTTTTTTTTTTATTGATTTCAAAACGAAACAAAACAAAATAAAAAAATAAATAAAAAGTTTTTTTTCCAAAAACTAAGTAACAATAGGGGCAACCCACTTTCCAGGCCCTGTTCTGAGCCTCTTAGTAGAAGCTTTTTTATCAATTAATTCTTCCTACTTTTAACGTTCTTTGTTTCTAAAAAAACAACTACCACAAGACTTTTTTTTTTTTTCTTGTGGAACTGGGGCTTGAACTCAGGCTGTTGCGCAAAAAGGACTTTTAGAGGTGGAAAATATGAGTAATAGAATTTAGAACTCATGCTGAATGGCAGAGCAGAAGGATGAGGAGAGAATCCTGAACAGGGAGATGGAAAAGAAGATACGCAGAGTGCAGGGCAAGGAGTTGAGCACATTAAAAAACTTCAGAAGGTGCTAGACACAGAGACGAAAGCCAGGCGAATGGTGCACACCCGCAAGCCCAGCTCTCAGGAGGCCGAGGCGGGAGGGTTGCCAGGGATTCAAGGGCAGCTTGAACTACATAGCAATGCCTTGTCACAAAATTAAAACAGAACAAAGCGAAGCGAATCCAAAAATAAGATAGGCAAATACAAATGGGAGGGTATGTTGCACTTTTTTGGGGGGGTGGTCTTTTTGAGACAGGGTCTTGCTGTGCAGGTCAGGCTGGCCTTGAGCTCACTATGTAGCCCAGGCTGGTCTCGAACTCACATACACTGCATATGTAGTAGAAGTTCCAAAAGAAGATGCTGTAGAGAGCGGGGAGGAGCAGTGTTCAAAAAACTCAGTGTTTTATTTTAGCAGCAATGGGGATCAAGCCCAGGACTTCACATGTGCTAGGCAAGGGTTCTGCCCCTCAGCTACACCTCCAGCCTTTTAATTTCTTTTTTTCTTGTGACACAGGGTCTCACTATGTGGCCCAAGCTGGTCTCACACTCAGAGAGACCCTCCTATCTCAGCCTCCTGAGTGCTGGGTTTGTAGGCGTGCATCCTGCTCCTGTTCTCAGGCACTTCTGGTATTCATCAGTCAATCCTCAGGACAATTCTTAGAATCCGGTACAATTACCACCATCCTCGCTTTACTCATGAGGAAACTGAGGCGTGGAAGGTAAAAACCAGCCCACGTTCCTCACCACCAACTGTACAGACGCCAGAAACGATAATGAGACTGCCTCCCGCCCGCACTCGCTCCTAAATTTCCAGAGAGAATAAACTTTAGGATTCAAAAGAAAAAACAAAATTAGAATTTCCTTTTCTCTAATCCTAGCATTAAGGGGGCTGAGGCAGGAGGATCTTGAGTTCAAGGCCAGCCTGGGCTACATAGTGAGACCCAAAAAGAAAAAAAAAAAAAGGAAACAAACAAACAAAAAAATCTAAATTTCCAAAAGGCCAGCGGGATAGCTCAGCAGACTAAAGTGCTTGCTTAGGTAGATGCAGGGACCAGGGTTCGGTTCTGGGGAAGCCCCGAGGGGAGAGGGCGGACGCCAAGCAGCGCGCCAGCTCCATCGTGGAGCTCCAAGGCCAGCGGTTAGCAGCCCGCGAGCGCACCTCCAGCGACACTGCGGGTCCACGGTGCTGTGCTAAGCACTCAGTTTGCTTCCAAAACCTTCCTTGGCTCCTGCGCACCACTTACATGAAGCACACGGCGCGTGCAGACTGAGGGTTGTGTGCGGGCGCCGACGGCTCCCAGGTGGACCGGCGACAGTGGCTGTCAGCCACAGGGACGGAGGGGCCACTGATCCGATCACTATATCGCCCCCCCCTCCGGCCAGATGTCGACCTCGCCCTCCAGCTCTGCACATGGAGTTTCATTTCTTGGATCTCAGCCTTTCAAGCTGGAACAAACAACATTTCTTTTTTTTTCTTGCAGAACCGGGAATTGAACTCAGGCCCTTGAGCTTGCCAGGCAAGCGCTTATTCTACTGAGCTCTCTCCCCAGCCCCACAAACAACATTTCTACATTGATTATAATTGAACTTTATTTTGAAGGTGGGCGTGGTGGTGTGCGCTGCAATCCCTGTACTTGGGAGGCTGAGGCAGGATCACCAAGAGTGTGAGCCCAGCCTAGGCTACACAGTCAGACCCTGCCTCCAAATTAATTAATTCATTATAGAAAAGAAACTTTAATTCACACAGGAAGATTGTAGTTCTTTTCTCAGCTGATTTTTCTTAGGACCAGGAAAAAAATCTGAGGAAAAAATAAGTTTAAACTGGGAGTACAGTTTGTGTGCAGCAGGTACAAGGCCCTAGGTTCAATTCCCAGCACTATTTGAAGAAAAGGAGAAAAAGAAAAGATAAAGTTGAGAAGAAAAGTTGGAAAAGACCAAAAAAAAAAAAAAAAAATGTGGACACGCCCCACAGGTATTGAACCCAGCAAGCAAGAGGACGGTCGAGAGCAGTTCCTGAGTGCTGGTGAGTGATCGGCGGCAGAGCCCTTTGCTCTCCGTGTGGGAGTAGGTAAAATCAGACTGCGGCGTCACACACAGCACATGCAAATATCGATAATATAAGAGTGTAAATGTGGGCTGGGGCGATAGCTCAGCAGCATAAGTAGCTACCTGGCATGCACAAGGTCCTGAGTTTGATTCCTGGTACCAAAAGAAAAAAAAAGTCTAAATTTGATATGCAAATTTAGA
>NW_004524729.1:390838-392145 GCF_000260255.1 Octodon degus | reverse complement strand
AAATAAATAAATTTAAAAAAAAATAGAGAACTAGGGGCTGGGGAGATGGCTCAGTAGAATCAGTGCTTGCCTGGCAAGCGCAAGGGGCCTGAGTTCAATCCCCAGTTCAGGGGAGAGAGAGAGAGAGAGAGAGAGAGAGAGAGAGAGAGAGAGAAAAGAAGCCAAAATAGAAAAAGTTGTATAAAATTAACAGAGCCTCAAGAGCCACAGATGTTTATAGATGCATATAAAAATGTTTGTTTTCTTGCCCCCTGTATTTAGCTTACTTTTTAAGACCTCCACAAAGGACTCAGCAGGGAGTACTGTCTTAAAATCAACTCCCAAACGGGACAAAGAGGGTGGAGCAAAGGTACTTCAGATAAGGAAAAAATTCTTTTAAATTGCAAGAGGCTAGCTCTAAGTGAGGGGCCAGTCCAGTTCTGCCCAGGGGAGGCGTGCAAACCGGACTCAGAGGGCCCCACGCTTCAGTCCTAGGCAGAGCCAGCTGGGATTCCCCACTCCTGGCATCCATGGGCCCAGTCTGGTAGAGGCTGTTGGCACAAGCCACCAACCACAGTCCTGTGCACATGCACCTGGGGCTAAGGAGGAGGGTCGTGACGTCGAGGCACTGTGGCCTTGGCACTGGCTACACACACTGCTGGCATCAAAAATTTGTTTAGCTGAAAATAGTGCCTGTGTTTGAAATCTAGGCGAAAACAATACATCCAGTGATCAGAGCAAAACTGGCGTGGCACACACAGTGGCTGCGCCGAGCATCCATGGCTGCAGGGCAGCAGCCCCCCATGCAACTCGGGGAGGGTGAGTGGGGTGAGGAAGCACATTGCACTGTGCTAGCAGCCCACCTAGCCCTGAGGCAATGGAGTTAAAGTGGCAAGCAGAGCCAGAGCCACAGTACAGAGGTCGCCAAGTTTTGCTTGGTGTCATCAATGCTGATTATACAGGAGAAATCAAAATTATAGTTCAATTCACTCAAAACACTGTTCAAATCACTCCAGACTCTCTGATCACTCAATTGGTCATTCTTTCTTTGATAAAAATTTTAAGTTATAAAAAAGAAATATTGGGGCCACACGTGAAGCACAGGAGCCTGGGTGCCACGCTAGGAACCACGCAGCTGGGAGTAGACGACGTTGAAGTTGGCTAAAGCTCAGCTATGAATCATGGTCCCAAGAAGCATCTGAAGCAAGTAGCAGCTCCAAAGCATTGGATGCTGGATAAACTGACCGGTGTGTTTGCCCCTCGTCCATCCACTGGTGCCCACAAGCTAAGAGAATGCCTGCCTCTTTCATCTTCCTACGGAACAGACT
>NW_004524729.1:387486-389913 GCF_000260255.1 Octodon degus | reverse complement strand
TTGGCAAAGGCAGCACGCTGTGGATTTCTCTTCCACAAGGACTCCGCCTCACCATTGCTGAAGAGAGAGGCAAGAGGCTGGCCGCCGAACAGAGCAGGGGGTGAAATGGTCTCTAATGATGTGTGACAGAGGTCTCTGCTTAATTAAAGATAATGGAGCATGATTTTAAAAAAAAGAAATATCGGATTAAAAATAAAAATTAATTAGTTAAAAAATTAAAGGCCTTTTCAAACACAAGGGCAGATGGCCTCCGGACACCGCAGCTGCAGGTCCGCAGTAACAAAGGCGCTGGGTTGCTGACCTGGAGGAATACGGAGAGCTGGTCCCCAGAAATAGCCTTGCAGAAAAGCAGGAAATGGAAAAACAAAGCAAAAAACCCAGCAGGAAATGAAGGGGATCTTTCTCCCCAGTAGGACTGACACTGGAAGAGAAGCCTGTACACTTTCCCCTTAAGGTGATTATTTTAAAAGGTTGTTTCCACTGGGCATGGTGATGCACACCTGTAATCCCAGAACTCAGGAGGCTGAGGCAGGACGATCCTTGCAAGTTGACCAGCCAGGACTACCAAGTGAGCTCAAGTCCACCCTGCGCTGCATAGTGAGACCCTATCTCAAAAAGACAATACAGGGGCCAAGGAGATGGCTCAGTGGAATAAGTGCTTCCCTGGCAAGTGCAAGGGCCTGAGTTCAATTCCCAGTTCCACCAAAAAAAAAAAAAAAAGACAATACATACATACATACATACATACATACATACATATAAAAGGTTGTTTCCATCCTTAACATAAAAAGTTTACCTTTAGTTTAAAAAACAATCACGGTCGGGGAGATGGCTCAGTGGAATAAATGCTTCCCTGGCAAGCGCAAGGGCCTGAGTTCAATCCCTGGTTCTGCAAAAAATAAATAAATAAATAAATAAATAAATAAATCACATTTTCTAAGATTTACAATGATGAGGATATTTTAAAAGATTAAAGTTTTCATGATTCCTAAGCAGACTGATTGCTTGTTTTACAGTCCTATTTTTATTTGGTGTAGACAAGCTTTGATATTTTATAAACATAAAAGTTGGGGGTGCAATCTAAAAGGAGTGGGGTTGAAGCAGTTCCTTGGCTTTGACCTCTCATTTCAATGGTGGCAGGCCTGCTGGTGGCCTCCAAAGGGGTACAAGCTACCATAGCTGCTTCTTCTTTTTTTTTTTTTTTTTGGTGTTACCGGGGATTGAACTCAGGCCCTTGCGCTTGCCAGGCAAGCACTTATTCTACTGAGCTATCTCCCCGGCCCACTAGTGTTCTTACGACAAAAAATATAAAATATGCATATTAATTACAGATAAATGATTCTATTCCTTCAAAATTTTTCTGATAAGAGATCTCTGCTGGGGCCGGGGAGCTAGCTCAGTAGAATAAGCACTTGCCTGGCAAGTGCAAGGGCCTGAGTTCAATCCCCGGTTCTGCCAAAAAAAAAGATCTCTGCTAATTGACAACAATGTCTGACTAGTCTATAATTAGCAATTTCTAAAAATTATAATAGAGTTGAGGGGCCGGCCAGACAGTTGAGCGGATTAGAGGGCCTGCTTAGGCAGACACAGGGGTCAGGGGTTCGCTCCCCGGGCCTGCCCGCTGGCCCTGCCCCTGGGCGTGCAGAGACGCGAGTGAGACTGGGCGTGGTGACTCGCGCCTGTAATCCCAGTGCTTGGGAAGCTGCAAACAGGAGGATCACTCCAAGTCCGATCTGTGTAGTGAGACTCTGTAGACCCTGCACTAAATACAAAAAAATAAATAAAATAAAATATATTTGAATGCCTTCTGATTTTGTAAAGATGTTTGTATGCTTTGTGCGTTTGTTATTTGTTTGTATGTAATTCTGTGAATAGCTGTTCCTCTTTTTATTTGAACTCAACTGTTTTTATCCTTTGTTCATTTTATTTTATTTCATTTTTTGAAACTGTCTCATTGCTATTTCTTTCTCAATAAAATTAATAAATAAACATATTCATTTTTCCAGATATATGGGTCTTCCAAAATGTAAAGCATTTGCTTATTATGATAAGACATTTCTGTCAGATTCAGATCTCTGCCTTTAACAAAAAAATTGTGATGTCTGTCCCATTAAAGAGTGGCAGCCAGGTATGTGGCAAATGCTCATAATCCCAGCACTTGGGAGGCAGAGGCAGGCAGATTGTTATGAGTCTGAGATCAGCCTGGGCTACAAAGTGAGCTCAAGGTCAGCCTGAACTGCATAGCAAGAGCCTATCTCAAAAAGACATACACACACACCAAAAAAAAGGAAAAAGAAAAATGACAAATGACAAATTAGGTAAAAGCTTATGTATTTTTTTTTAATGTATTTAGTACAGGGTCTACAAGGTCTCACTATACAGAGGTGCTTTAATCCACTGAGCTATCTGCCCCCTTCTTATGTATTA
>NW_004524729.1:380452-386251 GCF_000260255.1 Octodon degus | reverse complement strand
AAAAGACTATAGGGCCACAGAGGCAAATGATTCTACGATGTGTAGTGTGCCTAAGGATAGTGACCTCGAGGAAAACAAAACAAAACAAAACAAACCTCTCAAGCTTTCACAGAAAGCAATTGGGTCAAGCTTGGCCGTGACTCATCCAGATGGCTGACACTGACAGAAAATCTAAGAGGTGCTGTATATGTTTCAAGGTAAATCCTGAGGAGACTTAACTGACCTTGACAGATAGCAAAAAGTTAATTTTTTATTCATACAAGTCTCGCCTTAACATAGTCATAACCATCCAGCAAAAGAAGTGCAGCCATGAGATGTCAAAAACAAGGCCATATAATACGCTCGCTGTGAAGGTGCCAACTGACAGCTTCTGACAAGCGGCAGCTGTACTGGTGACTCACCACTATTACGGATTTTTTTCTTTTGTATTTGGTATGGGGTCTCACTATGCAGCTTGGACTCATAGCAATCCTCCTGTTTTCAGCCCCTCCAGCATTAGGGTGACAGACAGACACCGCCGCTCCCAGACTTGGTGGCAGTACGCCTGGTGGTGGAGCTGGCGCTGCATACGGTGCTGGGGACCGAACCCGGTCCCGGCGCTTGCCTGAGAGAAGGGAGAGAGGTTGGGAGAGGCTGAAGCTGGTGCTATGTGGTCCTGTGTGGCAGGGCAGGACAAGGCCCCAGTGCCTACAGCGGGCCAGCTACCTCAGTCTTGGGGAAACACCCTGCCTGGACAATTTGATCACCAGTTGCTTGGCAGCTTTGTGTATTGGCCTCAATCCTCGCGGGTGCTGGGATTATAGGTGTGCGCCACGAGGGCAGAAGTTTCCACTCTCCCCTCGGTCAGCCAGAGAGCTAATTTCCTGTCTCCAGCACCAGACACCGAAACCAAGGCCTCTGGGTTCCTGGCCCTGATGACCCTTCTGCTTCTTCCTGGCTTCTGTCCCCAGATAGAACAGACAGAGGGCCACATGACCCTGGGGCGCTGGTCACGTGATCCCCGCGCTCTTCCTGAGCCGACCAGAGCCCTTTCTCCTTTGTTGATTCAGCCAGGCACTGCCAACTTCTTTATTTTTACGTTATAGTAGGGAGAGGTTTTTCACATTATTCCAGTCAAAGATTTCACCAGAAATCAAAACTCCTCTGAGTGTTAAACTGGGTTTCACTTGCTTTAGGTTTTACTTTCTATTTGCAATTAAAAAAAGAAACAAACGTAGAGTGATACAGTTGTCATGTATGTGGTTAATTCAGACCCGTCTGTCCCCAAAGCCACTGCAAAGATTCGTCCAGGTCGATCTGACCCTGGGCTAGGTGAGCTCTCAGAGGCGGCCTGCTGCAGCCCTTGGGCTCAGGTTGTGACGGGTCCCCTCTGCTGATTTTTCTTTGTGAGGAGGCAGCATCATCTATAATCCTGATTTATATGCCTGCCACTAAGCCGCCAGCCCGCGTAACCGCACGCGTGTTCATAACCCAGCGCCTTTGCTGCCAAAGGTGAACCCAAGAGGTGGAGTAAATGTCACCTGTCACCGCTGCAAATCTTTAGCCCAACGCACACTCATGCTGGGCACCAGGAGGACCAAGGTGTGGCCCTGCCACCCTGGCCCTGCCCTGTTACCCAGCTGATAGGTGGCCTCAGCCGGCCCTGCCCACCCCATCAAAAATCTATCCTGGAAGTTTCTTTCTGCATTGTCCTAACTTTACTTATGGGTGCCAGGTGCGTGGCTCTGAGTCCACTAAAATCAGTGCCTTGTAGACTTCATGTGGCGTTAGGGTCTGTAAGGTGTGTAAGTTAAACCTCAGTTAGGCAGTTTGCTTTTGACATACAGGAGAATTATATGGAAATATGTCTCTCGGGATGGGCACCACAGCCTGAGTCAGCCTTCCCCGAGACCTCAACTTTCTCTTTTATCCTTTGTTTGTTTGAGACAGAGTCACTGTGTTGTTTAGGTTGGCCTTGAATTCCCAGAGATCCTCCTGCCTCAGCCTCCCAGGTGCTGGGATTACACATGGGAACCACCATACCAGGCATCAAGTTACCTGTTGTCATTATGTGCTGTCCTTCAACTAATTCCTGGCCCCCGTGACTTTGCACCAACATGGCTTCTCCCTGGGTTGTCACTTCAGCCTCCTCCTCGCAGCTACCTGGTCATCCTTGGAGGCTGAGCTCCACCTTCCCTTTGTCCAGCAAGTCTCCATGGCCATGCAAGATGGTGCCTTCGTGACTTAGTGTCCCAGACGGTGCCTTTATCTTCTCTGTCTCCGGAACCCGAATGGGCACCTGGCACTGGCGTGATGTTTGCCCCTGTGACCTCCTGGACCATCCCTGAGGGTTAGGTGCTCACCTGGCCTGCGTGGGTGCAGCACAGGGCTGAGGAGAACAGGAGAAAATGGGGTCACAGCCCTCCCGCACCCCTCCCTTGAGCTTTTCCTTCACCTGTGATTTAGCCACGAGCAACTGAACCAGAACCGCTTCCCGCTTGCCCGAGCGCTTTTTGCACTGAGGTTCCTTTGCCTGGGGGACGCGCCGGGGCTGCGTGCGGGGCAGAGCGGAAGCGGGAGGCCAATCACCGCTCAGCAGAGCGGACGACCTCTCCTCGCTGCAATAAAAACGTGCAGACCCTTCAGAGACAGCCTGGGCGCCCAGGCGATTGGGGGAACAAGGGAGGGAGGTGGGGACCTGTGGCCCTGTCGCAGCAGCGAGAGCTGTGGTCCGGGCAAGGGCTCCGTGCGAGCCGGGACCCCGCGGCGGGCAGCCAAAGCCTGGGGCTCCCCTGTTCCTCCTCTCCCATCGCCCTGGCTGCGCACTAAGGCTGCTCGGGTTTTATGCCTGAACTTGGAGCTCGGAGGGGCTCCGGCGCTCCTTTGCTCTGACCCCACGGTGAAAGGGGGCCACGTGCTGCCTATTGGTAGCAGCAGCAGCAGCGAGGTCAGAGGATAGAAAAGCAGCGCCGTTGCAAGGCTGACGAGCGGGCCAGCAGCGCGGGGGCCTCTGAGGCCAGCACCCTCCTCTCTGCCAGCCAGTGGGTGACATTAATCAGAGCCTAAAAAAAAAAAAATAATCAGAGCCTCCCGCCGCTGCCCAGAGGAGACAGAAGAAGAGAAAAAAGAAGCGGGGAAGCATCCTCATTCCGGTTTTAGAAAATCAACTGTTAGCCAGGTGTGGCACTGGCCTGTAATCCCAGCACTCAGGAGGCTGAGGCAGGAGCATTGTGAGTTTGAGACCAGCCTGGGCTACAAAGTGAGCTCAAGTCCAGCCTGCACTATATAGCGAGACCCTATCTCAAAAAGACAAAAAAAACAAAAAAAAAAAACAAAAAAAACAAAAACAAAAACAAAAAAAACACAAGAAGAAATGACAAGATAAAATATTTCATGGGTATCTTGCAGTTATCAGAAGGCATCATTCAAGATACCCAGCTGATTTTAGGAGTTAACAGCAAGGAAAAGCTAAGTATGCTAACAGATCCCTCAATGGCAATGACTTACCTCAAAGGACACGAGTGTCTCAGCCACATTACCTAATATGAGTGGCGGGGGCTTCCCTCCATACAGTGATCAGGGACCCGGAAATGTTGCAAGGGACCCAGACCCTGTCTGTCTTCTGGGGTGACTCCCCCTCCACGTGTGCCTGCTCCCCAGTGGGAGGCGACGAGAGAAGAACCCCTACCTCCTAACTGCCTTTGCCATGGGCAAGCCTCGCTCACAGTTCAAACTCAGATTAGCTGGGGCTGGGGATGCGGCTCAGTCGAAGCGAGTGTCTGGACGTGCCAGTCCTGGGCCCCATCACAGGACTACAGACACAAGCAAAGGAACAAACAACCCAACATTCCCCCAATTAGCAGTGTCATCTGCCAGAGCAACGGGCTAACGAAGAAAACTAGGACCATAGCAATTGACACAGGAGAGGCATTTGGCAAAATCCAACACCTGTCTGGTTTTGTTTTTGCTGTACCAGGGATTGAACTCAGGACACTGTGCTTGTCAGGCAAGTGCTTATCCTACTGAGCCATCTCCCCGAGGCTCAATGTTTGTTGTTCTTTTTGTGAGAGCTTGATACGACCTGACATGAGGCACAATTTGAGCAAATCTACAACTAATAAATCTACTTTTTTTTTTTTTTCTTTTGGTCTTTTTCAGACAGGGTCTTTCTGCACAGTTCAGGCTGGACTTGAACTCACTTTGTAGCCCAGGCTGGTCTTGAACTTGCAGTGATCCTCCTGCCTCAGCCTCCTGAGTGCTGGGATTACAGGTGTGTGCCCATGGCCAGCTAACTGCACAAATTTTGATCTGTTATATTTTTATTGGTCAGTTCAAAGCTTTTTTTTTTTTTTTGAGACAGAGTCTCACTATGCAGTTTGGGCTAGCCTTGTGCTCACTTTTATGGCCCCCAAACTAGTCTCGAACACACAGAGATCCTCCTGTCTCAACCTCTCTAGTGCTGGGATTACTGGCATGCACCACCATGCCAGATTCCGGGCCACAGGGTGGGCACCTGCATCCAGGGCCGAGACAGTGTGCCTGGGCATCCAGGACTGAGATGGTGCACTGGGGACCCGGGTCTGAGATGGTGTGCTTGGGGGTCGGGGGCTGAGACCACACGGCATGTGGGGCTGGGGATCAAACTCAGGTCCTCGTGTTTGCCAGGCAGGTGCTTATGCCTGTGAGCTATCTCTCCAGCCCCCATTTTTTTTTTTTAATGTATTTGGTACAGGGTCTTACTATGCACTTCAGACTCAAAGTGATTCTCCTGCCTCAGCCTCTCCAGTGCTGGGATTACACGCGTGCACCACCACACCCAGTCTCAGTGGCTGCTCAGCACACCCGGGGGCAGGGCTGGCACAGCATGTGGTGCCAAGGGATCAAATCCTGGGTCCCACGCTTGCCTAAGCAGGCGCTTAGTCCGCTGAGCTATCTTGCTGGCCCATAGCTGTCCATCTTGAGAAATGTTCTGCGTGAACTTGACAGGAGGGGTGTGGATTCTGTAACTGCTGGGGAAAGTGTTCATTAGGTAAGGTTGGTTGATAACGTTCAAATCTTTGATGTACATGCTGGTTTTCTGTTTACTTCTTCTGTTGATCACTGAAAGCAGGATACTGAAATCTTTAACCGTGATCATCAGTTTAGCAACTTCTCTGCCTCTTTATAATTTTTTGCTTCAAGAATTTTGGGGGCCAGGGAGATAGCTCAGTAGAATAAATACTTGCCTGGCAAATGCAAGGTCCCGAGTTCAATCCCTGGTAGCACACGCACACGCACGCACACACACACACACACACACACACACACACACAAGAATTTTGAAGGTCTAGGCCATGCATGGTGGCACGTGCCTATAACCCTGGCACTCGGGAGGCTGAGGCAGGTGGATCGCTGCAGGACTGAGGCCAGCCTTGGTTACAAATGAGCTCCAGTCCAGCCTGAACTGCATAATAAAACCCTGTCTCAAAAAGCCCAAAACAAAACAAAAAGAACTTTGAAGGTTTGTTAGTAGGTGTGTAAGCAGGATGAATTGACCCTTTTGTAATTATTAAATGATTTTTTGGGGCAGGAATTGTGTTCAGGACCTTGAGCTTGCCAGGCAGATGCTGTACCACTGAGCTATACCTCCAGCCCCTTAAATTACTTTTATTTCTGCTAATATTTTTTTGCTCTAAAACATGGTCTGCTACTATTAAACCATTTCAGCATTTTAGAATAGTGATGTGCTACATCTTTCCCATCGTTTAACCTCTTTTCCCTTACTTTTAACCTATTTGTGTCTACACACTATATTTAAAGCATTTTTTTTTTTTTTTTTTT
>NW_004524729.1:374533-380057 GCF_000260255.1 Octodon degus | reverse complement strand
CACACACACACACACACACACACACAAATAAATAAATAAATAAAATTTAAAAAAAATAAATAAATCCAGTCTCTGGGGGCTGGGGTACAGCTCAGAGGCACAGTGACTGCCTGGCATGCATAAGGCCCTGAGTCAGATTCCCAGTACAAAAGCAATTCAAAATTTAATCTCTGCCTCTCAGTTTGCTGTTTCCTCTTTTCCTGTCTTCTTTTGGCGTATTTGGAATGATCCCATGGGTTCTTATATGTTGTCTTACTAGTTATAACTCCCTATTTCAATGGTTGTTTTACTTTATTTTATTCACTTTCGAGTACTTGGAATGAAACTTAGGACCTTGCACTTGCCAGGCAGATGCTGCGCCATTGAGCTAGACCCTGCCCTTTAACGGTTGTTTTAAGGTATATAGTACAATTTCAATTAATCACAGCCGGGGGCCTGGCCCTAGCTCAGGCCTTTAAGTGGCTGCTTCCACAAACCTCTCAGCCTCAGGTTGCTGGAGTTCGAACCTCACAACTCTCCCACTGGCCAAAAGTGCCCTGAAGGCATTCGAGGAACAACAACAACAACAACAAAAAAAAAAAACAAAAGCCAACCCTTATTTCAATTAATCACAGCCTACTGTTAAGTACTGCAGTATCATTTCATTTAAATTATAAGAAACTTACAATGGAGTATTTCTATTTCTTCTCTCCTGTCTATTAAAAAACCCAGAATTCCCAGGATTATCTACAATTTCAACCTTGCACAACAAAATTCACTTGTTTCTCTTCTTCCATATTTGTATTTCCTGTCCCTAACTCCCATTATTCCAAGCCCTCCACGTAGCTCCACTCAGTCCACTTGAATGTGGGCCCTGATCCCACCCCTCAGCCTACCTTATTCACATCTATCTTGTGCCTTTTTTTTTTTTTTTTTGGTGGAACTGGGGCTTGAATTTAGGTCCTTGCTCTTGCCAGGGGAGCACTTATTCCACTGAGCCATCTCCAAGCCCCTGTCTTGTGGCTTTTAGATGAAGAGAGAAACCCCAGAACTTGGGAAGCTGAGGCAGGAGGATCCCTGTGAGTTCAAACCCAGCCTGTACTACAAAATGAGTTCAAGGCCAGCCTGGACTGCATAATGAAACTTTGTCTCAAAAAAAAAAAAAAAAAAAAAAAAGGGAGGGCCCCCCATAGCGCTGGCAGGGGTGTGTGTGTGTGTGTGTGTGTGTGTGTGTTCAGTCCCTGGGCCTCCTGGGCCTAGTGCCGGCCCCACCTCTGGGGACATTGAGACAGCAATTGAGACCGGTTGTGGTGGCGCATGCCTGTAATCCCAGCTCTTGGGAGGCTGTAAGCAGGCAGATCACTATGAGTCTGATCTAGTAGTGAGACCCTAAACACCCTGTAGACTTCCCTAAAATTAAAAAAAAAAGAGAAAGGAAAGGCAATAAACAGTTTATAAAGTAGGATAATGCGTTAGTCAGCTTTTCATCACCATGACAAAATGCCTGAGGCACAAAACTTTTGTGAGGGAAAGGTTGATTCCGGTTCAGGGTTTCGGAGGTCTCAGACCAGTAGTGAGGTTGCCAGTAGTGAGGTTGTGCTGTCATGGCGTGAGCACACAGAGGAAGGGACTGCTTGCCTCAGGAGAGCTGAGACACAAAGAGAGACAGGAAGGGGCCCAGGCTCTGCTGTCCCCTTTGAGGTCACATTGCCTGTGACCTACTTTCACTTCTCATAGGCACCATCATGGCCAATGACACCACAGGCTGGGGACCACGCCTGTGACATGCGGCCTTTGAGCAAAGCACCCAAGCCGTGGGTGTGGGCTCGATAGTCTGCCAGAGGGTCCTCTTCCTAGCACAGTGAGGTGCTCTGGGCTCCTTTGTCCCCTTTCCATGTACAGTCCTGGAAGCCCCCAAGAAGCCCTGGCTCTTTTCAGTGGGGAATGGTGTTTTGGTTTGTTTTTTTTTGCGGAACTGGGGATTGAACTCAGACCCTTGCGCCTTGCACTTGCCAGGGAAGCGCTTATTCCGCTGAGCCATCTCCCTGGCCCCATGGGAATGGTGTTTAAGGACCGAGTCCATCCGCTGAGTTCTGCGCTGCTGGCGGGTTATTAGCTTCTAGACAGTTTTGGTGGATAAAACTGAAGAACACTTTTCCTTTTAAAGAGAAAATGCATGGGCTGGTGAGATGACTCAGTGGTCTAAAGCACCTACTTAGAACAAGCTAAGCTAAGCAAAAGCACAGCGACCACGGTTCTAATCCCCAGCACCACATGCCAGCCAGCCCCACCCCCTGGTGGGCTGAGCTGGCCACACACACACACACAAAATAAATAAATAAATTAAAAAAAAATAAAATTAAAAAAAAAAGAGAAAATGCATAACGAATTTGTGCTTCTATTTCCAGCTTAAATTTAGGATGACAAGGCTTCTACAGGGCGTTTTTGATTTTTCTACTTCTCTTTTCTCTTGTGCTGAAAAGCCTTGCTCCCCAAGGACACTAATAGAATTACCGATTTGCCTTACCCAGCCTGCGATGAGCAGTAGGTTACGCAGCAGGCACGGCACTGCGCACAGTAAAGTCTGTTTAGGCTGAGCTGCGCGCTTCACAGAGGAGGTGGTGGGGACTCCAGGCCTGGATGTCCGGCCATGCTGCTTCTGAGCTGGAGCCTCCAACATGGATTGAAACTCCTGAATCGGGCTCACAGCCTTCTGTCTCAGGGAATCCGTAGAACTTGGGCTTTCCAGCAAAGCTTGGAAATCTTGACTTCGGTGGAGCAGAGCTGGACTAAATGGGTCGTGCCTAGTGACGTGCCTGAGTCCTGGGGGCTGGGGGATGAAGGTGAAGGTGTGGACCTGGGATGTCCTGGAGAGCCTCTCAGGCTCACAGCCAGGGCTTGCAGAAAGTGTCACCAGGCTGGAAGAGGCTGGGCCCTGGAGTGTCACCGGAAGGGCGAATGGTTCTCAATGGAAAAATGAGAATCCTCAAACTCTGAAATAAGCACTTAAAAACTAGCTCAATAACTTCCAAGTTAAGCCCCTTCCAGCCACGCTACCCAGAACCATCACACCAGGTATTTTCTCCAGAGAAGTTGGAGTTGTACCTGTATGGAGGAGATTTATTTTTTTTTTTTTAAACCAGGGATTGAATTCAGGATCTTATCCTTGCCCCGCAGGTGCTTAAGCCACTGAGCTACATTCCTGGCCCTGTACCTGTCCAAAGACTCGTACAGGAAAGAATATCAGCTTTATTTTTCAGAGTTGAAACAGGAAGCCACAGGCACTGCCATTGGCAGACGGATATGTGAAGATTTTGGGGTTCATCCACAGCCTGGCATGGGACGGCTTCACTGGGGACAAGCAGCATCTCTCACGAAAGCCACGCGGTTACACAGGTGGAATAAGCTTACCGCCTTCTTGCATCTAGACACTGCAAGCTGTCCATGTGGACACAGACACGTGGGCTCTGGGAGTGGAGGACCGGAAGTGAGACGCGTGGCCACAGGAAGCTTCTAAGTGATGTATGTGTGTGTTCACGGTCACCATGGGGGTGGCCGTTTCTAGGGTCGGCCAATACTGTTGTCCTGTAGTCACCACATGCTGTCCATCCACACTCCGTGTCACCATACCAAGTGCTACTGGTCGGTACTAATTCAGTAACTAAGTACGGGCAATTAATCGTTCCTTCTCACCTCAAAGTTACTACCTGCTTTGCAACCTTCCCCCACCATAGGGACATCAACATCTGACACTGACATTTCTAACCCTTAAGGAAAATTATTTTGGCAATTTCTGGAACATCTCCAACACTCCTTGCACAAATCAACGTATGACACTATCAAGCCAGGAAAGAAAAACCATTCTAACACAGCTCTTTCAGAGAAAACCCACGGGCCCAGCACGGCGCTGAGTTTAACACGCTGCCCATTGCTGTGTAAGGGATCACCCCAAATGTCAGCTTAAAGCAACACTAATCTAGTACCTTCCTGTGTCCTTGAACAGGAGGCAGGTGCACCTTGGTGGGGCCCTTGCGAGCCTGCTGTCCCTGTGGGATGCACCCACAGGGTGATGTCACCCCAAGGCCTGGCTGGGGAAGGACCCACATCCGAATCCCCTGAACTCACTCCGCAGGCCCCTCTCTAGGGCTGTGCACACGCACTGACAGAGCCAGGAAATGGCCAGGCGCGGTGGCGCCCCGACAGCCGTGTGGCACCTCCCTCGGTGCGGTGCAGGTCTGCGGAGAGTGAGCCAGGAGCATGAACAAATCTCAGGTCTCTCCCCAGCCCCTGCTTTATGTCTGAGGATACCTGAACCAGCTTACCTGCTCCGTGTTCCAGCAAGCGGTCTCCTGTGACTTCCATCCACGTGGAGATTTCAGGAGGCCCAGGGTTTTTCCTTTCAGTTCTGAGAGCAGGCCTTGGAAACTTTTTAGATATTTGCATCAAATTCTCAGATGCCATGGTGGCTAGATTTTCTAGGGATCAGGACGCAGGCAGGCAGGCAGGCAGGCAGGCAGGCAGGCAGGCAGGCAGGCAGACAGACAGACACGGGCTATAGGTAGTATAACAGATGCCGTACCTGTGCCATAGATGTGGAGCAGGGTAGGGAAGGGACGGGCTGTGACTTTGTTTTATTAATTTTTTTTTTGTTGTTGAGACAAGCTGTCACTATGTAGCTCAGGCTGGCCACAAACTCACAGAGATCCTCTCGCCTCAGCCTCCCAGAGTTCTGGAATTACAGGCGTGGGCCACATCCCAGCGAGGAAATGGAAATATGCGTGTGTGTCTATAGCACCCCTTCGGTGCCGTATCCTGCTGAGCTGTAGGGGGTATGGCCTGGTCCTGGGATTGGTGTCCAGCCCTCTCCCATTTCTGTCCCGGTAGGATAGGCAATGTCCCTTCCACACAGCAGGGGAGCCACCCCGGGCACATACACAGACCTGGGGCCTCCCAGCCAGTGCAGCGCTTCCTGCGCCACCAAATGAGCCGGCTGGTGGCGGGGTAAGGGGATGGCAGCTCCGCCATCCCTTGCGCTCTGTCTTGTCACTCAGCCTGATGGCCTGGGGCGCACAGATGCTGGGTTACACCGTTCCAGGAGTGTTTGGATGGCTGCCTAGGATCTTGGCACTGACTCAGTGGACAGCAGCCGACGGCCCTGCCCAGGGTGGGTGGCCCTGAGGGAGCCATTGAAGGTGAAAGTGACTTCCCCGGAGACTAACAGCTGCGATGTGGTTGGTGCCTCCTGAGTTAGAGCTTGAATTTGGCCTGCAGCGTGTCACCTGACTCTCCTGGGTGCACACACACACACACACACACACACACACACACACTGGCACGTACCAGGCCAGCTCACCAGGAACAGCCCAGAGGAGTCTGGGCCATGGGATGGTTTGGGCCTTCTTGTGATTTCAGAACTGTGCGTTTGTCAAAACCCAGAGAACTCTCCACCAACAAGAGTGAATTTTACCCTTTTTAAAAAGTATAAAAATGTGGGGTCGGGGAGATGGCTCAGTGGAATAAGCGCTTCCCTAGCAAGCGCAAGGGC
>NW_004524729.1:370385-373708 GCF_000260255.1 Octodon degus | reverse complement strand
TTTTTTTTTTTTTTTTTTTTTTTTTTTTTAGCAGAGAGGGCTCTCAAGTGAGCGGGCCCCTTGTTGGTGGGTGGCTGGGCACATGCAGGTCCCCTTGGCCCTGACAAATTCCCAAGCTGCTCTCCCTGCCCCAGGGGTAAATACATAAATGTCTGGGGAGGTAGAGTAATTGGCTCCCAGTCAGGGGAATCTGTATCTTCCCAGTACAGCAGCTGCAGTGGGATTATGGCTGAGTGGTTTCTACTTTCCAGGATTTTCATAAGGTTGTGTGGTTTTGAATTAAAGTAACCTGCTTTCCTCGTGCTCCTCGCCTGCAGAAGCGTTGCTTCCAAGTCCCTTGGCCTTAGGGTATTCTTTTTGTTTTTCTACTTCTATAGTTAGAATAGTGACGCCACTTGGGGGAGCGGTCACACACGCATAGGACACAGCCCCATCACTTTCAGCCCCTGGAGCCCGATCTGCCGTCCCCACTTTCTGAGCCCATCTCTAAAATCTACGTTCTGGTTTCTTGTCATCTCTATTTTATTCATTTACGTACTTGTGTTGTAGGCTTCTTTTATAAGAGAAAACATGCAATATTTAAGTTGCTAATTCTGGCTTAATTCTCTTAGCACGGTGGTCTCAAGTTGCAGCCCTCTTTCTGCAGATATCAAGGTTTCAATCTTTATAGCTGCATACTATTCCATCATATATATATATATATATATATATATATATATATATGCAGGTCCCCTTTATATATATAAAACGTTTTACCTATTCATCTGTTTATAGGTGTCTAGGCTGTTGCCAGAGATGAAGAGGGGGGCATTAGTTCCTGGATACACATTTGGGGGCAGAATTCACTCGGTGACATGCATGAAGATTCAGAGAGGCCAGGGCCATCTAATGGTGTGGCTATCCTGCCTTGTCACATGCAGGACTGTCCTTTGCTGTCCCCAGCTCCTCTGTCCCAGCCTAGGGGATGTGAGCTGGAGCCTGCCACATGGGTACCTTCCTTCTCTCAGGTGGCTTTCCCAGGCTTGGGCTGCGGCCGTCACCAGCAGGGCTGAGTCCCCCAGCGTCTCCTGTCCCACAGCCCAAAGCTCAGGGAGCCCAGTGGGGTTCAGGCCTCCAGGTCGTAGCCCGAGCTTTCTCTGTCTTCAGAGTCCAAGGTGCTGACGGTTGGTTAGGTTACCAGGGAGTCTGCAGGGTGGGGCACCCGTGAGAGAGGGACCAGGGGTGCAGCGCTTCTTTCTCTCTGCGATTTGGGCATCACAGCACTTGGCTGGGCTGCTTTCTCGGCCACCAGCAGCCCTGTCGCCGCCGGTTCCTCCTTTCTCCTCCTCCCCCTCCCCCTCTCCCAACCCCTCCCCTTTCCTCTCCCCGGGGGTTTCCAGCGTGCACCGTGAGCTCCCGGGCAGTGTCCACCAGCCCTGTACCCCTGCCACCGCAGGTCCCAGAGGGAGCAACCCTGACCCTCTTCTTGTCCTCGTCCCCTGGTAGCTGCTCGGGTCCAACTCAGACCTCTCCCCAGGGGTCCGGGGAGAAAATGGTTGCAAACTGCTTTTTAAATCTAGGATTTGCCACCAAATGGGAAAGCTTATTACTAAAGACGCCCGCAGAGCGCCGATCCATCTCTGTCGGCAAGGTCGAGGAGGGGAGTGGGGCGCCCCAGGGAGCAGCTCAGGGCGAGACCCACCCAGCAGCACGGCATTCTTGGCTGCGCTGGGAAGTGGCCAGGTGTGAGAATTTTCAGAAAATGGATGAAAAGCGGATCCCGCAGATGTGTGATGGCAGAGGACGCCGTGGGGGTGGAGGCAAAGCGCGGGCTGGAGTTCTCCAAGCAGGCGGAGCGGGTTGAGGGAACCAGCCTCTCCTCTGTGGGGTGACGCTGCAGAGGCCTGCGAGGCCCAGGACCTGGGGAAGCAGGGGGACAGAGACAGGCTCGGGTCAGGGCCCGCGTGCTGCTCAGCGACAGCCAGGCTTCAAGATGGGAAGAAATTGGTCCTTGTGCATCCTGGGAACAGGGGCCTTCTGTGTCTGTCCCAGTAGACCCCCAAGTAACCAGGTCACCCACCTGTGGAGGCACTTTGGTTTTGTTTTGGAGACACGGACTTGCTGTGGCCCAGGTGGCATTCCACTTGTGGCATGGGCCACCAGCCAGGTTCTTGGGGAGCCTTGGCAGTGGGGAGGTGAGCTGTTCTCATCCTGCCTAGGAAGGAAGAGCTGGTCTGATGCCCCAGGTTCCACAGTTAGGGAGAAGCTTGATCCCAAGGGCACCCCCACCTGGAAGGACTGTTGGGTGGAGGCCACCAAGGTGAGACAGGAAGTTAGCAGGGGGTGGGCGGCTGCATCCCGCTGGGCCAAGGAGGCAACAATCCTCCTGCCTCAGCCTCCCGCAGAAAATCCACCTGTTATCCGATGCTCAGCTGCTGGGTTGTGGTGGCTGTGTATGCACACTGCGGCACACGTGCCACAGGTCCACCAGCACTGGGTTGGGGTGAGTCCCTGATCATGGGGAAGCCGGCTCTGCCTGCGCCCTGACCACTCACAGCCCCTGTTCAAAGGAAGCTCAATGAAACTTCATTGTCCTCATAGAATATGGCTTTATGAAATCCCTGCCCTTTGGAAAGGTGAGCAGCACATACAAAAACACAGGGAATGCGCTAGAGCCCATGAGAACTGTCCTGCTGCTTTTCTGAGTTGCTTGATGTTTATAGTCTTTCTGAATCTTTTAAAATTTGTGTGATTTCTATTCTGGTTAGAAGCGAGTGGCAATCTAAAACTATGAAGCCTGGGGCCAGGGAGATGGCTCAGTGGAATAAGGGCTTCCCTGGCAAGCACAAGGGCCTGAGTTCAATCCCTGGTTCCACAAAAATAAATGAATAAATAAATAAATAAAACTATGAAGCCTAGTTTGGTTTTGTAGCTGTGTTTTGTTTTATTTTTTAAAAATGTTTTATTTAGCTCAGACTTGTAGTGATCTTCCTGTCTCAGCCTCTCCAGCTCTGGGATTCAGCACAGGGGTCGGGGAGATGGCTTAATGGAATAAGTGCTTCCCTGGCAAGTGCAAAGGCCTGAGTTCAATCCCTGGTTCCACCAAAATAAAAGTAAAAAATCACATCAGCCAACTCAGTGGCCAGCACAGCATACTGGGAGTTCCAGGGCCAGCATAGCATGTGGTGCAGGGGACTGAATCCAGGTCCTTGCTCTTGCCAGGCAGGTGCTTCGATCACCAAGCTATCTCCCCAGTCCTGCAACTGTGTTTTGTTTTTTAATGAGTGGCTCCTCAGACGTGCATAGGGAGCCACATGTGTTGGTGATTTGGCACTCTGGGAGAC
>NW_004524729.1:345320-370180 GCF_000260255.1 Octodon degus | reverse complement strand
CACACACACACACACCCTGGAAGCCTGAGACCCCATAACTTAATTTGGCCCTGCTCACCACTTCCTTGGTGCCGGGAACAGATGGTGCCTAGAAGAGAGGGGCTGGGGCCCAGCGCCACCTAGCCCAAATCCTGGTTCTGCCACACACGCACTCCTGGACACTGGATCACTGGTTCTTCTCAGTGTCAGGCTGTCCCTATAAAGCAGGGACCATCATGGCCCTCCCTGGGGGCTCTGCACATACTGTGCCTGGAGGCTCCGAGCCCCTCAGACACTCTCCCTGGCCCTTGTGCCCGTCTGGGCCTGGTGCATGCCCCACAGTGTGGTTTCAGGGACCCCCCCCAGGGTCACCTCCCTACCTGGTGGTCCTCCCAGAGCACAGCCTTCCTGCTTTCCTCTAAATGCAGACAAAGATAACACCCTCAGGGGGTGGCCTAGGAGGGCGTCCACAGCATGGTCTCTGAGGGCACCGTGTGCAGTCACTGAAGGCCACCTGGGTCCCTGGCTGGGCAGAGAAGAGGCACATTGAGGTCACCTGTTGGGCCCCCAACCCCAAGCTGGGAGGAAGCAGGGGACCCAGGACTGAGCACCCCTTTCCTCACCTGCTTCCCTTCCAGGCTTCAAAACCATGCGCTGGGTGTCACTTGCATGGCATGTGACAGTGCGGCATCTGTGACGTTCAGGAATCAGGAGGCCAGGCCTCAAAGGGAAATAGCGGAAGGCGTCAAGGGCAGGTTTTTTTTTTTTGTGTGGGGTGCCCAGCAGTGCCAAGCCTGGAGGCCTGCCATGGGCACTCCTCAACCCTGGTGGAATTGAACCTGGGGGAGTCGGGGATCCGAGGCCTCCTTTACTATGGCTCTGTGGCTGCGCTGCTAGCTCTTTCCTGTGTGGGACCAAATTCACACATCTGTCCATCCGTCTGTCCATCCATCTGTCCGTCCATCCATCCATCTGGTCATGTGTGGGCTTGGGCACCCACAACTGGAGGCACTCTCTCCAGGGAAGGGACGTCAGAAGTGAAGGGCTACAGATAACAGGATGACAGGGCGCTCCCATTGACCAGGGGATGCAGACACCTCAGAAATTGTCCTGGGCTTTTGAGCTGGCAGCCCCAGAACTAGCTTCTGACCCAGTTTTACCCTCCCTTGCTGTGTGGCCAGAGGAAAGCGACTTCCCTGTGCCTCCGTGCACTGTGTGAGCGCAGAGGTGCCCACTTCACAGGTGACTGCGAAGACAGGCCAAGACCCTTCTGTCTTTATGCCACCTCTTCGCGTCTCACTCTAACCTTAGACAGTGGCCAGGCCCAGCAGTGGTGGCCCCAGGCCTTGGTGACAAAGGGTTCAGCCCACCCGGAAAAGACCCTGCACCTCCTCAGCGGTGTAGGGGTCGAATGCAGAGGGGTTTCCCGCCCATTCCTGGCAGGGGCCCCTGGGGTGGCTGCTAAGTGAAATGACAGCAACAGAAACCCAGCGTGGCCCCAGCTCGTCCCTCCTCCCTCCCTCCTTTCCCTCCTTCCTTGCTCCTTTCCCCCTCAGTACTAGGGACTGAATCAGGGTTCGCGTACTGAGCTACACCCCCAGTCCTTCTTTACATTGTTTATTTTGAGCCACGTTGTCCCCGGTGGGCCCGAGCTTGCAACCCTCCTGCCTCAGCCTCTCAGCGTGCTGGCATTACAGGACCGCGGCAGTTGGCTTTGGGCAGAAATAGTGGTTTCCTCACTCGCGGTGGGCGCTGCTGAGCCTCGCAGCGAGGGGTCCCTGCAGCCTGGCTGCCCAGGTGCCCGGCAGCCTCGGCCTCCTGACCCTGTCTGCCCCTTCCAGACCTCCTGAAGGAGGTGACTTGACTGCCGCTGGCCCTTCCTGCAGTACCTGATGCGGGTAGGCCAGCTCTGGCCCCTCAGGTGGCAGCCAGGACAGGCTGGCCGGGAGCAGTGCCCAGAGCCCGGAGTCTGTTGAATGAGCAGTCCCAACTTCATGCTGCATCACCGGAGGGGACTCCCCGGTCCCTGCAAGAAGCAAAAGAGTCCCCCAAGTCTTCACCACCTCTGAGCAAAGGCCTGCACAGCCATGCAGTTCCCATACCTATACCGAGGTGTGGGGGGCGGGGAGCAGGAAGAGGAAGGAGGGGAGGAGGGGATTGGGCGGGGCTTGCGGAGGGGTCAGACCCCGGAGAACTTCCTGCTGCCCGGGTTGCTCTAAGAACAGACCCTTTTCCTGCCCCTCACCCTGTACCATCCCCATATCCCCCTGCCCCTCCCAGATCTGTCACAGCTGGGTCCCTCGTCCCAAACCACCTCTCTCCGTGTCTGCGGCTGCCTCTTTCCCCCTCCCCAGCGTCCCTCCCCATGTACACGAAGCACAAGGAATGTAGCTGGAGTGTGGTGCACCCTTGTCATCACTCGGGAGACCGAGGTGGAAGGATCGATCCACGAACTCGAGCTACCCTCGGCTACACAGGGAGTTCAAGGCCAGCGTGGACCAGGCAGTGAGACCCTGTTTCAAAAAAAAAAAAAAAAAAAAAAAACCAAACAGAATCAGAAACAGTGCAAAGGTAAGCTCAGTGCGAAGGCCCTAGGTTGAGTCTCCAGCCCAGAAAAAAGAAAAGGCGTGGCTGAAGATCGAGGCGGAGCGGCAGTTCTGCGCTTTCCACACCTTCTTGCCGAGTGCCTTTCCCTTTGCCGAGTGCTGGCTTCTGGGCCGAACCCTTACACACTAGGCTTCCACTCCTTGTCTGTGAAGAGGATGCGACATACACACCCGTCCCCGCCCCCACCGCCGTGCAACCGGCGGGGTGGCTTTGGATCCCTCTAGGGCTCTGGGGAATTGAGGAGGTGGGAGAGAAGGAAGGAAGGAAGGGGGGGCGATGAGGGGGCAGGGGGAGAAGGGGTGGGAGCGGAGACTGAGGCCAGGGTTTCAGTGGGGCCCGCGCTGCGGAGGTGTGGGAGGTCCCTGCCGTGCGGGAGACCCAAGAGGCTGTATAATGAGACCCTGGCCCCCGCCCCGCTGTCCAGGTGAGCCTTGCTGGGATTCCCGGGTGCCGCGCGGGCTGGCCTGGATCTGCCTGGCTGCAGTGCCGAGTGAGGGGACAGCGCCCTCCGCTGGCTGCTGTCTGGGACACGGGCGTCGGGATCCTGCGGGCACCACGCCCTGCATATGCCTCCCACCCATTTGGTGGCCTCGGGTCACCTCTCCACGCCCGCTCCGCCGGCTCCTGCTGCGGCCGCTGGGGCCTGAGCCTGATTTAGCAGCTTAGTGGCCTCGGGCGGCGCGGGACGCCTGGGGCGGGAGGAAACCTCAGGGGAGGGCGTTCCAGAGTCTGCCACCAGGTGGCGCCGTCGGCACGGGACAACCCTGGGCTGCTAGGTGGCGGGGAGGGAAGAGAATAGGACTGACTCTTGGTAGGACGCCAAGGGCAGGCCTTGGTGGCCCTAGCCCCTGCCGCCCTACGGAGACCTCCAGCAACTGGCTGCCTGGCCGGGGCTAGTCTCTTCCAGGGCCAGAGTGGCGCCAAGGGCTTGAGTCCCACGGATGCACAGTGGGCCGCAGCGTGAGCTTGGGACTCTGATCCCAGCAGGTTGCTTATTTCCCCGTCGCTGAATCCGGATGGTTGAAGTCCTGATTGCAGCTGCAGGAGGTGCGGTGGTCAGAGCAGTCTCGCCGGCCTGGGATCTGATGTAAAGAGACCGCCTGAGAAACGCCAGAAACATGGGCAGCCTGAAAGGAGAAGGTGCTTGGAGCTCCACCAGGCAGACCAAGGGGCTCTTGTCACCTGCACGGCAGTGGCCTCCAGTGGCTTTGCCTGCTTCGGACAACGGAGAGCTCAGCCCCTGTTCAAGAGTGGAGGTGGTTAGGGGCCGGGGAGATGGCTCAGTGGAATAAGTGCTTCCCCGGCAAGCACAAGGGTCTGAGTTCAATCTCTGGTTCCGCCAAAGAGTGGAGGTGGTTAGGAAAGGGACCCTGCCCTGGGCTCTGGGGCTGCAGGCGGCTCCCTCTCCACGTCAGGACACGAGGGAAAGAAGGCCGGGCCCAAGGACATGCTTAGAGCTCCCAGGAGCAACCAGCCCAGAGCAGAGTGCCCTGCACCCCTGGGAGCTTGAGTCTCAGGGAGGAAGGAGGTGACTTCCGAGGCTCAGCACCTATGCTGGTCCCACACACCTGCTACACAGGAAGCTGAGGCTCCTGCAAAGCTAAGTCTTTGCTGCTTGGTACACAGTGGGTGCTGCATACGTGTCCACAGCGCTGAGCTCGGCAGGTAACTTGGCCAGCATCTGGCACTGAGGGGCTGTTCTGACCCACCCTGCAATGGAGGAAGTATGCTGGCTTCATTGCTATTCCTCCTGGACATGAGTACCTCAAACCTGGGGCTATACCCTTCCCAGAGGCCAACACCAACTAAAGCCCAACTGGAGATGCTGGGCTGGTGGGGGTGAGCAGCCCAGAAACCCAGCAGTGACGGGGGCCCCCGTTTCCCCTCCCCATCATTATATCTGTGCCCCACAATCCCAAGGCCTGCACTTCCCACTCCAGCTGGAGTCCAGCTGGCCCACCGAGGTGGCTAGGGTGGGGGGAACTGCGTGCAGCAGTCCCCTTTGCAGCTTCTGCTCAGTGGCCCATCCACCTCAGCCAGCCTGCGCCAACCACAGAGCCATCAGAGGTGGCAGACACAGAGTAGGCAACTGGCTCGGCGGGTGACGGGCCACGCGCAGGGTCAGAGGAGGTGGGCAGTGAACAGCAGCAGCGGCAGACAGGCAGAGCAGGGGACTGGCACCTGGGCAGGCGCAGGGGCAGCGCCAGTGTCGGAGAAGCAGGACCCAAGTTTCTGCGCCGTCTGGTTCTCAGCTGCCTCCCAGTGCCAGGCTGGAGTGAGACTCGCAGAGGCGCAGCCTGATGTCTTTAAAATGTTCCCTGCACAGCCAGGCATTAACACGACGTCTATCACCATGGCATCGAGGTGCTTAGACAGGCGCTCCCCCCAGGAGCTGGGGAGCAGCGTGAAGCAGATTATCGGTGTCTCGCTGTGACACGTGCGATCATGCGCCACCGTGACGGATCAACAGTCGATACTGCTGGGGTCCCGGCCCACCCCTGTGCGCCCAGACGCCTTGTGTGCATCCGTCTCTGTCACCTGCTGGGTGGCCCGGCTCCTCCTCGCCGCCCTCCCAGCTCCCACACCTTTGCCTCCATCACTCATGTGTGAAGGGGTCCATGGCGAGATTCTGGGGCTGCAGCCAGGGAGCCCAGATGTGTTTGAAGAAGCAGGCAAGGGAGTCTCGGGCAGGGCTTGCTCTGGCCTCCAGAATCCAGCCCGGCAGACCTGCCTTGGGCAGGCCGCCTTGCCTTTTGGGCCCACGGCGGTCTGGGCACAAGGGTCATTCTCCACAGGTTGTGGGCAGCCACCTTTCAGCTGTGCCCCTGAGTGCCCCCACCACTCCTGACCCAGTCAGATGCTAGACCCACACCTCATGCAGCCTGGGGTGCAGATCTCCCAGTCTGCTGTAGAGGGACCCAGGTAGCTGACATCAACTGTCCCTCCACAGGACAGGGCAGGGCTGAGAGGAGCCAGATGGAGAGGAAGCTCCTGCAGCTCACAGCGGGAAGGGGCTGGGGGGTGCCTGGGAGCCAAGGTTGAGGGAAGCCACAGGGAGGAGTCATGTCTGAGGCAGGTGGTGTCCCCTGCATTTTCCGGGCACATGATGACAGCTTGCACTTTGGTCCCAGGAGGCACTGGGGCTTCTCTAGGACTGGGAATATGTGGCTTCTACCCCTCCCCTCGCCCCTGTTCCTGTCCCCTCAGCACTCCCAAAGCCTGTTCCTTGATAGCACAGTGTCAAGGAATTCTCACAGTGCTTCCTCAGAGGGGAAGTGTGTAGAGATGTGGTTGTGGTCATTTTAGAATGGTCTCGGAAGTGAAGCCCTAACCTGGGACCCAGGGTCACTCATAGAAACTTTGTGCCCTCTTCTGTGTGGTCGCCACTGCTCCCTGGACAGGGCCTCTGCTGAGAGGGACCGAGGAAGGCTGAAGCCCATCTGAATTCTGGGTCCCAGACCCCAGCTCCTCTCCTGCCCTGTGGCCTGGACCAGTCGAAGGCCCCCCAGGAGGCGCTCCCCCCAGGCGGTTTCTGCTCTGAGGGGAAGCATGAGGTTCTGGCAAGGGGGCACCAGGGAAGCCTCGGAGAAGCAGAAGGGTAGCCCAGGAGGAGCTTGTGGGAACACAAAAGGGAACTGTGGTGGCTCGTGTGGGCTGTCTCTTCCAGTAGCTAAAGAGGAAGGAGGCACACTGTCCCCACACCCCAGACAAGGTGGCCCCAGATGGAAAGCTGACTTCTGAGGAAGCAGGCTCTGTCCGGGCCCCTCATGGCTGCCTGGCTCCTCACTTTGTTCCTGGTGCCCTGGTCCCTGCAGCTGACAGGTACTGTCTGTCTCCAATCTCTCTCTCTCTCTCTCTCTCTCTCTCTCTCACACACACACACACACACACACACACACGTACGCACATCAGAGCGCCTTTCTTCTGGCCGTGCAGCTAATTCCTGGGGACCTGTCTCAAGGGACTTGCTGCTAGTTGTTTGAACATCGCCGACTTCACAGGGGAAGCCTTCAGGGACCAGGGAGGTGTTTAGCTAATGCCTTGCCAAGGTGGCTTTTGAAGGGGCATGGGACTGCACTGTCTCCCTTGCTGATGGGTTGACAGGCGCCCCTCCCCTGGCCTAGCTTGGCCTCCCAGCCCTAAATAAGGAGGGGGGTATTGTGTGGTGGGGTCGAGTGTGGGAGTCAGTGGGGAGGGACAGCTCACTGCCCACCCAGTGGATCTTGGGTGCTGTGAAACTCCCTCTCACACTGAAGCCAGCAAGGGACAGGGCCACCTGGGTGTAGTTGCCCCGGGAAAAGGGGAGGTCGGTGGGCAGCCACCTGGAACAGGGCAGCCCAGGGCCCAGAACTGTGAAGGCCACTGGAGCAGGTGGTGCCTCCTCCCACCTCTTGAGATACAACAGAGTATTTTACGACCTTGACATTGGGCAGTGCTGGGGCCCTTTTCCAGGCCCCAAGTTCCCGGAAGCTGGGTGGCTTAGATCCAGTCCACACAAGGCATGGGTGGCTTTGGGGCAAGTTCATCCCGGCCACCGCATTGAAGAGGGTGGATGCTTTTCCTTTGTATCCTCTTGGATTTTATGAGGCTTCTGGGAGCTGTCACTACCCCCACTCTGTGTCACCCCACCCACACCTTTATTTATAGTGTAAACAATGATACTGAAGCTAGTGAGTTAGCCTTGACCAGCTCTCAGCCGGGTACCTGCTGCGCCCTCCTGGGCTGAAGGTGGCCAGAGGCTTGGTGGGGACAATGCCCTCCAGACCCCTCTTGGTCACTTTAACTCCATTCCCCAAGCCCCATCCTTTCTCTCTGTCCCTGTAGTCCTGAGCAGACCCCACCTGGGCTGGAAGAGGCTCGGCCTGAAGCTGCCGCCGGCCGCCTCTGTGGTAAAAGCACTTTTGTAACAGCAGGAACTGCAAGCAAAACCAGATTTTTTTTTGCAATATTGCAGCAAATGTTATAGGAAAGAGAAACGCTTCCTGCTCTTTCACAAGACAGGAAAGCACCCCACAGTCTCCTGAGCCCCACTGCAGCAGCAAACACACCCCCTTTCTCTGGGTGCTGCCAAACTCCTGCCTGTCTTGGGATTTGAAGACAGCAGGGGTCCTGCCTCCCCCAGCCCTGACCCGGCCCCACTGCAAGCTACAACTGCAGCAGCCAGCCTCGTGGTGGCCCTGAGGACGTCATTCATGTCTTCACAGAGTGCCCTCTCCCAGGGTCTTTGGGCCATGTTAGGATGTGGTAGGACACAACAGAATGCAGGGTTACCTATGCAGCCCAGGGACATGCAGCAGCCTGCACTGGGGTCAGAGCAGAGCTCTGCCTCAGGTCCTGCATGGGTTACTTAACATTGCAGTGCCTCAGTTGCCTCATCTGTTAAATGGGTACTACAATAATGCCCAGCCTGCCTCAGGACATCCTGAGGACTACCAGGGGTTAATGTCATCATGTCAGTAGCCATCAGGGCCAAATGAAACCCAGGACACCTTGCTGAGCCCGCAGACTCCTGTCCATGCAGCCTCTTTGCTCCTAGTTCTCCTCCTCCTGCTGCTGCTGCTGCTGGAGCTGGGCCTGGGCCTGCTGTCCTCCACAGAGCCCTTGGCAAGTGCTGCTGTTCTCACAGTCTTTTGCCAGGCCCAGGAAACCCAAGGGCTGAGGATGGTCACTCCTGAGTTGAAGACCCACTGTCCCCTTGGAAGGCTGGGTGCTCTTAGGCCATTCACTTGACATTTCTGGGCCTCAACGTCTTCCCAAAAATGTCAGTTCCCTTCTTCTACTGTGCCCTTCCAGAGCTCTGGGCTGTATTGATTTCTCAAATACCCACTGGGGAGGATCAGTTTTGCACAGGTTGCTTGGAGGAGGGTGAGCCACAGGCCCTGCGCTCCACCTGCCCGGAACTGTGGGACTCGCCCTGGAGAACAGGACCCTGGGTGGAAGTCTCCCCTGCTCTGCCCTCAGGTGGGCCGGCTCCCTTTGTTGTCCAGATGTGTGAAGCTCTTCGTTTCCGGACCAGAGCTCCCTGCATTCCTTCTTGACGCTCCAGCCTCTGTCACCATTGCCCTCTGCTTTTCATCTTTGTTTAATGCCAATAGAGAGCTCAGGAGGCAGAGGCGAGTGGAGGTGGGGTCGGAGAGTGCTGGGAAGGCTGCCTACTGGCTGGCACGGGTGAGCACAGTGAGGTGGGGGCACACAGCATGAATAAAGGGTAGGAGGGCAGAAGACAAAGACTGGGGAAAGGCCGGTGAGAGGTTCTGTTTGAGTGGAGAGTTTTACAGAGCAGCAGAATGCAAGACCCTTCCTGGGGGATTACAAATGCCTGCCAGGCAAGGGCTCAGGATGTCCTATCTTCTTTGCTTTCTCTTTTTTGATTGTGAAAAATAATACTGAAAAGTGCAGTGCTAAATAAGAAAGGCTATACAACAAAGTTTTGTGTGACTACTACACAGGCCAAGACAGAAGAGAACATTCTGGTTCATTCCAGAACATTCCAGAACATTCTTTGCAAGATACTGTCTCAGATGGTGGACTCAAGGGGCTGGGGAGATGGCTCAGTGGAATAAGTGCTTCCCTGGCAAGTACAAGGACCTGAGTTCAATCCTCAATTCTGAAAAAAAAAAGAAAAAAGAATCAGATGGTGGACTCAGGGGCATCACCTCATGTTAGGGTAGTCGTTGCTGGCATTTCTTCATAGTTTTATTATTTAGAACCTCACTAAACCATGTCGACTTGCTTTGCTGTTGTTCGGATGCAGGAATTGGAACAAGCATTCTTCCACGGGGCTGTGCCCCTGCCTACTTTGCCCGTGTCTGAAGTTGGTGTCATTGGGATGATACTGTGTGTATTCTTTTGTGACGTGCTGCCTTCATTCAACATTTTGCCTTTTAAGGCATATAGGTTTAAGGCTGTGGCTCAAACTTGGCTTTACTGCCACAGAGCAAGAGCAGCAGACTGTGGCCGTAAGCTAAAGCCAGCCCTCACTGCTTTTGGTACGAGCTGGGGGTTATGCATGGTTGGGAAAAAAATCAAAAGAAGAATATTTTTACATCAGATGTTTTTGGTACATTTTAGACATCTGTGACTATCACATTCGTCATAGAGAATTTGTACCTGTACATGCTGTACCTTGTTTCCCCCCACCCCCTACCCTCCTGCCTTCAACCCCTCTTCCCTTTCTCTTTTGCAAAGCTTTGTTTCCATGGCTTCCTTTTTTTATTCTTTGTCTTTTTGAGGCAGGGTCTCCCTGCGCAGTTCAGGCTGGCCTTAAGTTCACTTTGTGCAGTTCAGGCTGGCTTCGAACTCGCAACAGTCCTCCTGCCTTGGCCTCCAGAGTCTGATGTTCCAGGCACGTGCCACCATGCCCAGCAGCTTTCCTTCTTTCCTCCTTTATGTTTTTACTTTTCCCTTCCTCTCTTTCTTTCTTCCCTATTTGAACATTTTGCTCCTATTTCAAAAAAATGTTGGTCCTTATTTACCCTTTAGGTTTCTCACACCAAAGAAATAATTTGGTATTCACACATGCGTGTCTGATTTATTTCACTTAGAAGTATGGGCTCAGGGCCGGCGGTATAGCTCAGTGGACTAAGCGCTTGCTCAAGGAAGCGGGTTCGATCCCTGGGCCGGTTGCCGCGCTGGCCCTGCCCTCGGGCGCGCTGAGCCGGTGATGGAGTCCGGACATGGTGGAGCACGCCTATAATCCCAGCCATGGGAGGCAGAAACCAGGAGGATTGCTACAAGCTACGTAGTGAGACCCTGCACAAAAGAAAAAAAAGAAAAGAGTATGGGCTCAGGGTATTTTCATTTTCTTACAAATGTCTGGAGTGTATCCTTCTTCATGGTAGAGTAGTACTCCCTGATATAAAAAGAATAACATTTTGTGGTATGTAAAAATTATACAAAATTCAGATCTCCATGTCCATAAAGCTTTGTTGGAACGTAGCTACACAAACTTGTTCACTGGCCCAGGAAAAAGCCCAAGGATGTTTCCTGCCCAGCCTTGTGGAGAACATGTTTGTGGACTCTTGCTGATGAGTAGCCCGCTGAACGACCTTCCACAGCCTCTTTAGTGACACTGGACACTTCCGGGGCTTCCCGCTTGGGCTGTGGACTCATGTGGGTGCGTGTGTGGCTGAGTCGGGCACCTCCCCTTGGGTAGTGAGTGTCCACAGGGAAGGGACTGCACGGACTCGTGTGGTTTCAAGTCCCTGGCACTCAGCAGGGCCCTGGCCCCAGGGGCTGCTCAGGAAAGCATAAGGATCACAGACAGCCCCGGGAGCCATCAGCAAGGTGGAGACGGGGTGCCAACAGCAGGTACAGACGGAAGGTCTAGGTGGCCAGGGCCAGGGCCATAGCCCAGCAGCACGGTGCCTACCAGGCAAGCGTGAGGTTGCAAATTTGATTCCCAGAACCAAAAAAAAAAAAAAAAAGGAGGAAGAGGAGGAGGAGGAGGAGGAGGAGGTCTAGGCAGCTGTCCAAGTGGGGCCACGGGTCTCGCCACAGCCTCCCAGCCCCCTGAGTGCTCGTGACTCACTGTCCTGAGACACAGCTGTATGGCAGCCCTGGTGCTGCCAGAATAGGAGCTCCCGTGGGCCCAGAGCAAGAGGGACTCTGGCCAACAGAGCTCCGTGGTGTCTTGTCTGGAGTTTGGAAATACCTGCCTAAGGGTCCATTTGATGAGTGGCAGTGCCCTGGGGAATGGGTCTAGGGGCTGGGGGCTGCTGGGGGTGTCGGGAAGAAGCCAGAGGGCATGTCTGCTGCTACAGTGGTGGGGAAAGAGGAGGCCGGAGCCAGAGCCCTCCAAAGCCCGGGGCCAGGTCCTGCTGGCCGCTGATGGCCGCAGCTGGGTGGCCTCCCACCAGGGGGGATGCTCCTGGCCTCTTGGTGTGAGTCCTGGCCTGTGCTGCTTGTCAGAGGTCGGAGGACACAGCTCTGTACATCCTAGGCTATACATTACACGTCAAGTGTGCATGCCTTTTGAATCCAGTAGGGATTCAAAGATGTCCTAAGGAGCAGGAGGCCCACAGAGCCCAACTACACATGTGGCCTTTGGCCAGCAGTAGCTAAGGCCCTGTGCAACCTGGGCTGCCCTTCCCTCCCGGGCTCCTGTCCCCACTGCCACACTGGCCTCTGAGCTGCTGGTAGATGCCCAGGGAGAAGCCAGCTACTTGTCGCATTCCCAGGCCTTTGCTCCTGCTGTCTGCTTGGCTGGGAAGGTCTCTCTCATCATGACCCCTGCCTGGTGACATCTGAGCTGTCTGTCAAGACATACTCTTAAGCTACCTTCTCTGTGGTGCCCTCTGCCACTCCCTTGCCCTGCCCACCTTCAGTTTGCCCCAGGGTGGGCAGAGCCAAGAATGGGCCATCCAGTCTTTCCAAGTAGACAGTATAAGAAAAGCAGAGAAAGAAAAGTCAGCAGCAACTGGCTTGGGGAGCCCTGGGGGGGCCAAGAGGGTGGAGGGCAGGGGCAGGGTCAAGGGCAGAAGCAGCCTGAGGGCGCATGATCTTGGGGAGCCCATGTCGGGGCAGTCAGGATGGAGGGGATCTGGCCCGGTTGTCCTGGGCCAGTGGTGTGCTGGTGGCCAGGCACGGTCATATTCTATCGCATGCACCAGTGAGCTGTAAGTCAGGGGTCTCTCTGCCAGGCGGCTTTGAACCACTGGCTGTGCAAGGAGGACGGTGCCATTAGGCGGTGCAGTCTCATCCCGTGGTACGATAGTCATGTATGCCCCACGGGGGTCCAAGCCAGCTGGAGTGTGTTAGAAGGAGGCTGAGGGAGGAGGGGAGCTGCTCACAGGCTCAGTCACGGATGTGAAGGAGTTTTACGGGCTCAGTAAGACTCACTGGAACCCTAGGATTCTTCTCTGGACCACTTTCTAACGTGCAAACACAAGGCTGGCTGTGGTGGCACATGCCTGTGATCCCAGCACTTGGGAGGCTAAGGCAGGAGGATCGTTGTGAGCTCAAGGCCAGCCTGGGCTACAAAGTGAGCTCAAGGCCAGCCTGGGCTACAAAGTGAGCTCAAGGCCAGCCTGAGCTGCATAGCTAGAGCCTGTCTCAAAAAGACCAAACAAACAAACAAAAACAAAGTGCAAATACAATCTCTCTGCTTCCCACAGGGGCTCCCAGGATGCCCTGCCTCCCACCTCTCCTGCACCCCCTTGCCTGCCCCTGCCTGCCACAAGCCCTAGCTCTCAGTGCCCCCTCTTCTACAAGCTTTACCCAAGAGCTCTCTGGTGCTTGTGACCCCTCTCCACATCCCTCCCCCACCCAGCAGCCTTCAACTCTTTTCTTCCTTCAAAGTTCAGCTCCGTAAAGAGATAGGGAAGAAAGACATCAAAATGCGCTAGGCTGCTCGGTCAGGGTGGCAAATCGCAGGCGAGTCCGCCTTTCTTCTTGATCCTTCCCTGTGGTTTCCAGTGAGTCTGTTCTCCTTCTAGAGGGCAGCAGCAGGGAGACCTGAAGAATTATCATTCAAAAAAAAAAAAAAAAAGCAATGATCCAGTTCCAGGGCCTTTCCTTAGGAAACCACTGCCTCCTCCCAGGCTGGGCAGTAGCCCTGTCTGGTGTCTCCCCAGGGAATTCTTTGCAGCCCCCTGTTTATTTGTTTGTTTGTTTATTTATTTATGTATTTATGTAGGTATGCATGTATTTGGTACCAGGAATTGAGCTCAGGGTCTTGTGCTTATGCCTGAGTTATCTCCCCAGCCCCTACCTATTTAAAGTTGTCTCTTGGCTTGCTTCCCAGCAGTGTGCCTTTGGGCAGGCACCAGCGTAGCTGTTCCTCCCATTCTGTGTCACCCACCCCCATTCAGAGAAGAAAGCCCACCCTCTAGAGGTTAGAACTGGGTGTGGCCAGAGGCCATGTCCCCTGCTGGCCCAAGACTCAGCAGTTGAAAGGGAGGTAGCAGGTATAAATAAACAAGCAAACCCAGTTATACGGGACGAAGCCCTTGACACTGGCTGGGTTGTGTCCCTGAAGAGCCATGTGCAGCCTGGGGACAGGCTGTGGAAAGGGCTCAGAGCCAGCCCACATCTGGATATGTGTGACTCAGAGGTGTTGACAGATAGGAGGTCCAGTGTGAGCTCGCCATCTGGGCTGGAGGCTCCATCAGACACACTCTGTTGAAAGGACACCTTCCGATGCCTGCCGCCTGGCCGCGGCATTCGAAGCCAATGTCCTGACTCTGTGGAACTGTGCTCAGGGATAAACCTGTAGCTGCTGCCAGGGTCTTCCCAGAAGTCCTTCAGAAGGCCCTTCAAAAGGCGCAGCTCAGAGATGCCAAAATTAAATTGAAGGACGAACTCCAGGCCTGAAGTAAAGACCGTGGGAACGGCTTCCGTCTGTAACTGGGGATCAAAGTGTTTTCCTTTAAAATCGACTGCAGTAGGGCTGGATACCTTTGATCAGCACATCTGGGTCCTCGCGCCCTTGCTCAGGGCCGGGGAAGGATTCGATTCCAGGCAGGGGGGAGCTGAGGCCAAGGCCCCAGCCGGAGTCGGTGGATTTGAGGAGCAGCCAGGGAGGCCAGGGCAACGAGAGCAGGGGCGGAAGCGGGGATAGGGGGCTGCGAGACAGTGGGGTGAGGGGAAGCTCAGACAGCCCATTGGTGCAGTTTTCAATCATTCATACCAAATTATTCACATGCACATTCTTGTCTGGCCTGACCCAGGATCGTCTGTGGAGGGCTCACAGGGCCACTTCCATCTGTTCTGGAAGCCCCAGGCTGTCGTTGAGCTGCAGTGACACTCGCAGCCCCTAGTGTGCAGAGTTATTTCTGAGTCCTGCTACCCCCAGAGGCCCATGCGTACCTCTGAGGGGCCTCGCAGTGGCCTCTGAGGTTTGGATTCCCATTAAAGCGTACACTTCTTTTATTTGGGAAGTTTTTCTTCTGCTTGCTTAGAGGTTTTTAAAACCAGAGTGCAGAACCATAGGTAAGGGTGTGGGGTGGGGGACTTGGAGGAATCCCGTTTTAATCCCACCCCTGCCACCTGCCAGCTGGGCCGTGCAGGCAAACCTCTGAGCCTCAGCCTCCTCAGCTGCAAAAGGGAGTCATGCCCAGGAGATGTCAGCTATTCTTTTTTTATATGTTTTTATTTTAATTTTATTGATAAACAAATATGAATGAGACAGTTTCAAAGCTGATTAATAGGATAGTTTCAATAATCAATACATTGTACATTGTTATCTTCTTAGTGGTTATCCATAGTACAAGAAGCAGACGGGATTTCCTATCCAAACACTGTTAGTACACCTCTTTCTTCTCATTGAATTAAGTGAAAGTAGCTGTATATCTATCCTAACTATTTTGTATATACAAATACATAATGATCTTTCCTCTGTATTCCCCTTTTTTTGTTTAGTCCTGTCAGAGGTGGGTATTCTATTGGCATCTAAATACTATAGGTGTTTGAATTCAGCTAAACAATCTAACACCATCTAGCAGTCTATAATATTAGTGGGTTATCCTCAGAAGTTATTGACTTGAGCCTTTCACAGCTCATCATATTAATATGGCTTTACTTTATTTTTTTATGGCTTTACTTTATATACCTCATTTTTATACTTTTCTGCTGGATGGCTAAGACCAAGATAAAGCAATAACAAGAAATGTAACTTTTCTATCTGATAAGGTCAGTCAAGTACCCCCAGGATTTATCCTGCAGCCCTGTACCGC
This sequence comes from Octodon degus, assembly GCF_000260255.1. NCBI lineage: Eukaryota > Metazoa > Chordata > Mammalia > Rodentia > Octodontidae > Octodon > Octodon degus. The sequence continues at coordinate 354,920 of NW_004524729.1, read as the reverse complement.
CCTTTGTACATCCTTTTGTCAGTGTCAGCCATGAGGATGAGTCACGGCCATTGCTTGGCCAGTTTGCTCTCTGTGAAAGCCTGAGAGAATGTTTTTTCTCTCCATGTGACTCTCCCCAGGCACACTGTACATCATCGATCACATTCAATGTCAGCTATTCTTAGCATGTAGCTCCATGATCCCCCAGAGTATGTGCCATGCTGGGGACCCCACCCAGGAGTGGCCAGAGAGGGCCACAGGTCCTCGGGACAGAGAGGATGACCCCAAAGCCTGAAGGTGGGGGACAGGTGGGGAGAGAGGCCTTCCAAGCAGGGGGAATAGGTGGGACAGATCCTCCATGCCAGGGATTTTCAGGGTTTTTAAATTTTTTTATGTATTTAGTACCGGGTCTACAGGGTCTACAGGGTCTCACTACACAGATCAGACTCATGATCCTCCTGTTTTCAGCCTCCCAAGTGCTGGGATTACAGGCACATGCACCACTGTCTCAATTGCTGTTTTAGCGCAGGGCTGACATGGCACACCAGGGATTGAACCCTGGTCCCTGCGTCTGCCTAAGCAGGTGCTTTAATTTGCTGAGCTACCTGGCCAGCTCTTCAGGGTTTTTTAAACAGCGGCCCGATGCATGTCTTAGTGTGAACTCGTCTGATCCAGCTGTGTGAATCTAACCGAACCCAGAAGGTCGTGAAGTCCTCTGGGAGTGGCTTGATGTTCATGTGTTTTAATTGCTTCTTGTGACCCTGTAACCTGATTTCAGAATCCTTCCTGGGCCTCACCCAGGGGGAGCCCCTGCCACTATCAGCAGCACAGGGGAAGGATGAGTGCGAGCATCTTGGGGAGCAGCAGGGTGGGGGTGGGGGGTTGGAGCCAGGAGAGGCAGCTCTGTCTGGGCAGGATGGGGCTGGACGGGGTGCCCGGCCGGGCTGGGGTCCTGATCATGGGCAAGCACAGGAAGGCTGCTGGGGTGGGCACCCGGGGAGTCTGCACAGGGCCCGCAGAGGGGCATCCACCACCAGGCACCACCAAACAGGGGTCCAGACAGCCAAGGTCACAAGAAAAGGTGGAAAAGGAAGGAATTGTGTGTGCCTGCAGTGGTAGGCAGAGTCTTTCCCAGCAAGGGGGAACAGAGCTGGCAGGAGGGAAGGGGCCGGAGGAGCTGGGTTCATCTGTCTCAGAACCCCACACTCACCCCAGGGGCCAGCAGGGGCCAGCAGGAGCCAGTTGGGATAGGGCCTGGGGTGATGGGCAAACCTGGGGCAGCGACTGACCTCTGTGGCTCCTGTGGCCCTTGGGTCGTGGTCCTGTCTCTCAGGCAGGCAGTTGGGCTTGGCTGACATCTCTGACTCTCCTGCTTCTTTCTTGTCCCATGGAAAGAAGTGGCCTGGCCGCACTGCCTGCCTGGCTCCACTGAGCCCCTCCACACCCCTGTAAGTGTGGTGTTGTCACACCATGTGGTGTGGGGAAGCGGTGATGGTCAGAGAAGTGAAGACACCCGCAAAAGGCTGCACAGCCTGTCAGCGGCAGAGCCAGCATCAGAGTGTGGACCTGCAGCATCAGGGACCTGGGTTTCACCACCCACCCCCATCTCTGGGCAAGCCCCAGCTTTTTGTAGTCCCCGGACACACAGAGAATACAGGGGTACAGGGGCGTCACCCCTGAGATCTTTGGTGAGGTGGGGGTGGTCTGTCCAGCCCAGCTGGGGTGTCTGTCCTTGCAGTTGTGTGGGGGTACGGAGAAGCAAGGGAGGATTTAGGGGCCAGACAGGACATGGCCAAACTTGGGCAGGGCTGGGCCAGATGGTGGCCCCAAGAGTCTTTGAGCTTCCAGTCTCTGGCTGGTCCTACTCCCCTGTCTCTCTTTCCCCATGTCCCAGGGCCCTGTCACTGGGGTGTCCTGTCCTGTCTTCTGGCACCCCTCCAGCACCAGGGTCATCAGGAGCCCCTGTGATGACTGGTACCCCCTTATGTGTTTATGGAAGCCACTGGGAAGGGATTTGTGGACTTGGAACTAAATTGCTAAGAACCTTAACAGGGGGTTAAGGGCTGCCATCCACACCTCCCCCCTCCCTGAGCACCCTCCTCCGCCGCTGTCCCCAGACAACTATTGTTTTTGGGGGTCGCAGCAGACTGTGCCTCCTCTGCTCTCCTTCAGAGACAGCAGTGTCATCAGCAGGCAGAGTCCCTGGCTCTGGAGCCTCTGACCCCCAGGTCCAGCTGAGCCAGGGGTGACATTTCATGAACCAAACCTTCTGACTTTAAAACAACAAATCCCCGAAAGCTGTGGAACAATGGATGTCTGTTTTTATAGAGCTCCCCACAATGACAGGATCAGTGTAACTGCACTAGCAGATCCCGTCGTTTTCTAGGAAGATACCTCAGATGGGGCGTTTTCAAGGCAACGGGATAAATGTCTTCCTGCTTGGACGAACAGGAAGACAGAACACTGACGGCACCTCCGCCCAGAGTGGCTTCTTTGGTACAAGGGAAGCAGCAGGGAGGTCCTGGGGGCCAGAGGTCTCTGCCAGCTCCCTGGCAAGGACTTTGGTTAGGATCCAACCACTCAAACCAGGCTCCTGGCAGCCCCACAGATGGAAGATGCCAGTGCAAGCTGCTGAGCAGCTCCTGAACCAAGTCTGAGGGACACAGGCGTGGGACGCATGAGGAGATGGGGGCCGCAGGTAGCAGCTGCAGGCAGAGAGCTCAGGGTGGAGGGCCCCAGGTGGAGCACCAAGCTCCTTGTCCTCCCAGCCCACCCGGGACCCTGTGAGATCAGGTGGCAGCCACCTCCCCACCTGGGGCCCCCCGTGCTCCCTGCTCCCTCCCACACTACCTCTGCCCAGAATTAGGGCTCCTCATGTTATGACAGCGATGCTATCTTGCTGCGAAGCCACAGTCATCCCATGACACAGTCTAGAGACACCAGGGACAGCACAATCTCTCTTCCTCCCCTTGCTCCCTGGGAAGCCTGGGACAGGGGCTCCTGACCTGGGTGCCAGCTCAGTGGCCATTCCCAAAGTGGGCCTTGTCATATTAATTATGACAAAGCCAACCTGCTGTGACAGCAGGTTTCTGGACTTTGCAGCCTTCCCATATGTGCATAGGGGTGGGTGTGTCTCTTTAGTGGCTCAATGTGAAGCCAGAAATATCGGTCTATCCAGAACTGTGCAGTATTAACCAGCTGGAAGATCAGTTCTACCCCTGCTCCAGGGTTGCAGAAGGCCTGACTTCTCCTGGGGCCCCTTCCCGGGAATCTGGCTCACAGCTGAGCTGCAGGGACCAAGAAGAGACCAGGCTGGCCTTGTGCCAGCCCATACCATGGGCAGGAGGCCCACACCTCACTTTCTCGGGCAAATAAATCTTGAGGCTCCCTCTGAGCATCTCAAACACGCAATCTTCTCCCGATTAACACGTGGCCTGCGTGTTCTTAGTTGCCTGCTGCCAGCCTCAATTTAAAACTGTCTGCTGCTCAGCTCTGCAGCTGAAGAAGCACAGGCCAGGCACGCAGGGGCCAAAAAAGCCCAGGGTCCTTTGCAGCCCAGGTCAGTTGAGGTCGCTCCTGGCCCTGGGCCCCAGCCCAATCTGAACAGCACCCCCAAAGCCTGTGGGAGCAGCCAGGGACCCAGCCAGGCAAGGTTGCTGCTTTGGAGGTTTTCAGGCTGTGTCCCCAAGGTACAAGGGGCTTCTGATGTGTGGGGGTGGGGCAGAGTGTCCACGGCAGAACAGGCTTTGCCATGGATACTGAGGTCCAAGACTGCAGCCCAAGCGGGCAATGGGGAGCACCTCCGCTTCTCTGGAAGGCGGCCCCAGGAATGGCTCTGGTGCCACACAGAAAGCGGACAAGCCCTCTGAGTTCCAGTTCTGGGAAAGGTTTGTCCACCTGCTCCAGCCCCAGGAGAGTGCTGGGGAGGCCCGCCCCTTTACTTCATTCTCCTGCCTCAGTCTCCCGTTCTCCTGCAGGTCTTGGTCTTGTCTTCAGGAAGGAGCTGGGAACTCAGGCTCCGCTCTCTCCCGGCCTGGGATGTGGTCGCAGCACAATTCTGTCCCTGCCAGGGACTGGCGGGGTCGGAAGCTGGTGGCCTTGTCTCTCTGGACGTGCCGGCTCTTGCCTGGCCTGGGGTACCCCAGCAGGATGGGGTTGCATGTGGAGTGCCTGGGCTGAGCCCTGTGTGCTGAGGCAGCCTCTGGAAAGCTGTGCCTCTCTCCTGTCGCCTCTCATGCAGGAGGGCAGTCGGTGGGTCACATCGGCCTCCCCATCATGGTCTCCCTGGCCAACACGGACACCTCCTTCGGGTGCAGCATCACCTATCGGAACACCCCAGCGCTCAAGGACTTCACTGTCAGCTACTTCCACATAGATCTCCAGGGCCAGAAGAGCCCAGAGAAGCAGATACCCTGCCACGCTGGCCCGGGTGCAGAGAACCAAACCTACACCTTGCTCTGCTCAGTCAAACTCAGGCTGCCGGATGCATCGGCGACTGGCACCTACTACTGCTGCGTGCAGTGGCCCAGCACCGTGGTGAGGGGCAGCGGCACCTTCATCCTGGTGAGAGGTGAGAGCACCCCTGGGCTGCAGCCAGTGGGGTGCAGGATCTGATGGGAAAACGCGGGCCTCCCCAGCCCCTAGGCTGGGTTCTAACTTGTGACCCTTCAGAGTGCTGGGATCGCAGGCATGTAATGCAACCCCTAGCTCCATAAACTCTATGGGATGGAGGGAGGAGGGGCAGGATGGATGGACGAGAGCTTCAGGAAATCAAGAGTCCATGTACCAGGGCTGGGGAGGTGGCTCAGTGGCATAAGCACTTCTCTGGCAAGCGCAAGGGCCTGAGTTCAATCCCCGGTTCCGCCAAAAAAAAGAGTCCATGTGCCCATCACCCATGGTGCAAGCTCCTGTCAGTCTGGGTACAAAACTGTGACTTTCAAGTCCAGGGAGATAGCTCAGTAGAATAAACGCTGACTTTATACTGTCAGCATACTTGCCCACATTTAGCATCGTTTTGAATGGAGGGAAGGGAAGGCTCCAAAGATCACATGACTCACCCAGGGGCCTCCAGACAGCTCTTGGTGAAGCCGGCTCATTGAGGCAGGAGCAGTCACAGTCCTTGTCCTTCTTCTGGACAGGCTGTGTGTGGCCAGCTCAGCCCACCAGGGGGCGGTGTTGGTTGGCTGTTGTTGTTGGGGACCGAACCGTGGTTCCTGTGCTTTGCTTAGCTTAGCTTGTTCTAAGTGGGTGCTTTAGACCACCGAGCCATCTCACCAGCCCAGGCTCGCTCTTCTTCAAGAGATTCAAGCCAGTCAACAGTAAGTAGGGGACTTACTAACGTGAGCAGGAGAGTAAGGACCTGAGCTGGGTGTGACGGTGAGATCTGTAACCCCAGCTACTCGGGAGGCTGAGGCAGGAGGATTGCAGCCTGAGTCCTGCTTGGGCGACTACCAAGACACTGTTTCAGAATAAATTATACAGGGGGCCTGGCCCTGGCTCAGTTCTTTAAGTGGCTGCTTCCACAAAGCTGTCAGCCTCAGGTTGCTGCGGTTCGATCCCCACAACTCAAGCCAGCCAAACCTGCCCTGAAGGCATTCAGAGAAAAAAAAAATCCTTCTGCCAGAATAAATTATACAAAGGTTGGGAAATGCCTCAGTTGTACGGCACTGTGGGTTCCATCCCTGGTGCAGGGAAAAGTTGAAGACCTGAGGTGGGGCTGGGGGCATCTGGGGGGGCACAGGGCCTTGTGGGGGAGGGTGGGCAATGGGTCCTGGGAGAAGGATAACACAGGGCTTTGGGGTCTGGAGGTCAGGGGTCCAGGTAGGTCCCGACTTTCTTGGGAGCTAAGCTCTGCTTTCCTGTCTCCTCCTAGACGTGGGCTACCAACCCCCTCCACCGAGCTCCCAGAAGCCCCTGCTGTGTGGCTTCACTGCCCTGCTGGCTGTGCTGAGTGTGCTAGGCACGGCTTTGCTGCTCTGGAAGAAGGTATGGGACAGTCATACATGGCAGGGACGTAGCCTTCACCAGAACCAGGCGGGGGGAGGCCTCATGGTGCAGGGGCTGTCTGTCTGCCCATGGGACCTGGGGCCCTACAGAAGGTGTCTCTCCCTGGCCTGCCCCTTGTGGTGGAGCCTGACCTACCAAGTCCCTTTCCATCTCCCCAGTACTGGGGATTGGAGCAGGGCCTCTGCCCTGAGTGACAGTCAGAGCCCTTTTTATGTTTTATTTTGAGATAGGCTCTCTCAGACCGGACTCAAACTTGACATCCTCCTGCCTCAGCCTTCTAGAGTGCTGGCATTGCAGGTGTGCACATGCTCAGCACCTCATTGTTGGGAATGAGCTGCACTAGGCCATGTGTCCCTCTGAGAGTCTGACACAGGATGCAGGTCCTCGTGCTTATCGCTCTGGTTTGAGCCCAGCAACCCAGAAGGTGCAAGACACAGTGCGCCCAGCACCCTCCAACACACTCTCACTTGTTCCCCTCCGTAGCTGTGCGGGGAGCTCCCTGCCATCCCCCAGCTCCGGAGAACAAGGCTCAGAGAGGTTGTGACTTGGCTGGGGTCACACAGCAAGCGCTGGAGTTGGGGTTGGAGGACAGGTGGAGGGCAGGTTGCTCTGGCTCGCTGCCTGGCTGGCTCTGGCTCATTCTGTGGATGGCACCTCCCTGGGCAGAGGTGTTGCCCCTGGAGCTCCCTGAATTCTCCTTGCCACCCAGACGCTGTGGTTTCCTGTGCCATGCCTGTCTCTGGTTGTTCTCTGCTGCAGCCCCAGCTTCGAGCACAGGGCCCTGCACATAGTAGGTCCTCAGCAAGTTCTTGCAGAGCCCTTTCACAGTTGTTACTAAAGCATTGCGTTCATTCCTTGAGTTAGCTAAGCACCTACTACATGCCAGGCCCATGGTAGAGCCCAGGAGCCCAGAGGTCACATAGCAGACTAAAGCTGCAGGTGGGACAGGTGCCTGATAGCCAGCTGGGACAAGTTAGCTGTGAAAAGAAGCGACAGACTGTGGAGGGTTAAGAGCATAGCCTCAGGGCTTGTGCCCCCTCCCCCTGTGCCACTTGCCAGTGCTGTGAGCTCCGACAGGCTCCCGGAGTCTTCCCTGCCTCAGTTTCCCCATTGGGGTGCCAAGCATGGGAGTTGCATGGTGGGGTTGTGGAAGGACGGCAGATTCCAGGCACCCTAGGTGCCCTGATGGCACCTCCGTGACTCCTGCTGTGGGAACAGTTGTGAGGGCCACAGCCGACATGAGGGTTGGAGGTGGTCCTGGCCCACCCTGGGCTCCCAGGCATATGTTGTCCTCATCAGAGTGCAGCCCCTGGGGGGCAGGGATGGGCTGTCCCCAGTGCCTGGGAAAGCCCAGCACACAGTAGGAATGCATGTACAGAGATAGCAGAAAGCCGAGTCGGAGGTGGCCAAGGCATGCATGCGTAAGGCCTTGGGTTGCTTGCATTTCGCAGGAGGCCAACCAAGCTCCGCAGGCTTCCTGAGCTGCCGAAGCAGCACCCTGGTGTGGAGCGTGGGGTTCTGGGCCAGGACTTGGCCACTTAGCGCTCACCCTCTGCAGGAGGATGCTCCAGTGACAGGCAGTGCCATGCTCAGCACCCAGCAAGGTGGCCCACCTGCTTCTCGGGCCGCCCTCTCTGCCCTGCGGGTGTTGCCTGCCAGCTGGCATTCTAAGTTCAAACCCTGCAGCCGCCGCCTCCCGGCTGGGCAGCTTCCCAGGCCCTCCATCCTCTCTGAGCCTTTCCTTCCTGGCATGGGGAACGAGGAGGGCCCGAGGACTTGCCTGCAGGTTTGCTGAGGGATGCAGAGATGGAGCAGAGTCCTGCCTGACTCTGTGCTCCCAGCACTCGGACGCTGCGACCAGGGTGGCACGGGCTTCTGCCTGTGAGCTGAGTAGCTCTTGAGAGCTAATCCTGGAGTAAATGGGCTGGGGCTTGGCTGGCGGCCAGGGATTCTAATTAGCTCTGCCCCAGAGGAGGCCGTTGCCGCTCTGCTGCCTGCGATGAGAGGGGACGTCCGGTCCGCCTACCCGTGTCCTCAGCCATCGCCCCAGCCCCGCTGGCTGCCCTAGCTTTGACTTTCGTGAGCATGGCAGCTGCAGGAAAAGACAGTCCCTGCTGTCACCACACACGCAGTGCTGGACAGTGTCCCTGCTTCCTGGTGTCTGGCTGACAGAGGCATCTACAAGGGCATATTGGTGACAGACTGCTTCCTAGGTGCCAGGGGAGTGCCAGGCACCTGCTGGCTGGCCACTATGGGTAGAGGCACCGTGTCCAGGGACAGTGGGGACTCCAGGCCAGGGCCAGTGAGGGCCAGAAGGGACCCCAGCCTGGCGCAGGCCCAGGCACTGCCACCAGGTGCAGTGCCTTCCTGAGCTATGCCCTGCCCACACCAGTGCCTGTGTGGACTGTCATCCTTTCTCTGGCCCCATGCCCACAAGCGGCTTGATCTGGGTCTTGGAGCGGGATGTGTTGAATGATTTCCTCATGTGTAGCCTCATGGACAGTCCGAATCCCCCATCCTTTCCCTGGTGGGGTTCATGAAGGGAAGCCAGGGCTGCGTGTCTCCAGTCCCTACAGCCCTGGCTCCTTTCTTCTGGTAGAGACAAAACCTGGCTCCAAGGAAGAATCCCACCCAGTCTGGTCCAGACTCAAGATCTGCCTGCACACCCATACAGCCTACTGCAGAATCCATCTACACGGTGAGTCCCAGGGCCTGAGCTCCACCACCTCCAGGCTTAAGTCAGGGTCTGACTCCCTGGCTCAGTCTGTACCCGCAATGGGACTTGTCTGAGCCTCAGTTTCCTCATCTGCAAAGTGGGTGCACTGACTTTACCAGTGGAATTTCTATGATGGTGAAAAGAGAGCCTGTGTGTGGAGACCTGGTATTAGGCGCGCGCACACACACAGGGATCCTCCCACCCCCATCTCTGGCACACCCTTTCCCTGTTGGAACATGGGTAGCAAGGACAAGGGTCAGTAAGGAATGAAGAAATTTCCTCATCTGACCAAATGACACCCACTGGCTCACCAGCTTCTTCCTGTTTTGTTTTATTTTTTATTTTTTGGAGGAACCAGGGATTGAACTCAGGTCCTTGCCCTTGCCAGGCAAGCGCTTATTCTACTGAGCCATCTGCCTGGCCCCTTCTTCCTGTTTTTATTTCACAAAAAAAATTGCGATTGCAACAACAATCACTGAAAGAAAAAAAAGGGGTGGTGCCATCCCACCCTGTGACCCAGCCACTATTCTCAACAGTGGGGACCCCCCACCCGCCCACCTTACGGTCACAGCAGAGATGCAGCGGCCAGGCTGGGACCCTGCTTATTCCAAGCCAGCAAGCCGGTCTGCAGAACTAGGCAGGGAGGGGGCGGGGCTGCGCCCCCCTGCCCAACCCCACCAGCACATGGCCTGTCTGCTCTGTGCTGTGGCCCAGGCTGAGGACTGTCCCTGTCTCTCCAAGGAGAACAGGACAGCTCACAGGGACCCTCGGGCTCCCCAACGGGGGAATTTCCACAGCTGCTGCTTCCTTCGGGGCTGCACCTCCCCTAATCCCTGCCTGTGAGGGATTCTGCTATCAGCTGTTAAATGGAAATCTCAATCTCCCTCCCTCCTCCCCCC
>NW_004524729.1:343079-345007 GCF_000260255.1 Octodon degus | reverse complement strand
CTGGGGCTGTCTCAGGGCGGAGACGAGTGCTCTGAGCAAGAGTGATGGTGGTGGCAGAAGCCACGCGTGGGGCCCTGCGCCGTAGGGGCTCTGAGGCAGGATGTCTTCCACCCCCTTAGCTCACTGGTGCTCTGGTAAGGCATCAGCGTGCAGTGTGTCCCTGCCCTTGTGTTGTTTTCTGCTTGCTGGTGGCTGGTGTGTAGAGATACGGTTGTTTTTTATGTTCTGGTGCTATGTAGGAATGATGGCGCCGAATCCACTCCTTCATTCCAAGAGTTTCTCTGTAAATAACTTTGGGTTTTCGGTGAGCCTCGCCGGGTCATCTATGAACGATGGAAGTTTTGCTTTTTCCTTTCTGTGGTCCTCTTATCTTTTTGCGTTTTTTTTTTTCCGCTCTCTGTCCCTTCCTTTTTTCTGGTCCATCACACTGTCTAAGCTCTAGTGTGAATGAACAGGACTTGGAGGCACCGCAATGGGGGCGTCCTTGGGCTGTTTAGAAACCTTGGGGAAGGGGGGCCTGCCCATGAGCTCAGTCGTTTAAGCTCCCGCTTAAGCAAAGGCATTCGGGCTCAGGATACTGTGGTTCAATCCCCAGATCCTCATGCCTTACCAGACCAGCCCTTAAGGCAGCCTGAGGCAGCACTCCCCCCCCCAAATAAATCCATCTCAACTTTAAAAAAAAAAAAGGAAAATGAAAAGAAACCTTGGGGAAGGGGTGTGTGCATGTGCATGCGTGTGTATGTGTTTCCTTCCACTTTCTTGCTTCCTTTTTTTTTTTTTTTAATTTTTTATTTTACAGAAGGGTCTACAGGGTGTTCAAGGTCTCACTACTCATAGTAATCTGCCTGTTTAAAGCCTCCCAAGAGCTGGGATTACAGGTGTGCGCCACCACGTCCAGTCTCAGCACACCCCAGGGGCTGGGCTGGCATGGCAGGCCAGGCATCAAACCCCTGGCCCCTGCGCCCGTTTGCAGGTGTTTTAATCCGCTGAGCTATTTGGCCGGCCCTTTTTTGTCTTTTTGAGACAGGCTCTTGCTATGCATTTCAGGCTGGCCTTGAGTCCACTTTGTAGCCCAGGCTGGCCTCCTGCCTCAGCCTCCCGAGTGCTGGGATTACAGGTGTAGGCCACCACACCAGCCTTGTTTTACAGATATTTATATAGTTTTATATTTTTTTTAAATGTTTTTGTTCCTGTACTGGATATCAAACCCAGGGCTTTCCCACTGAGCTCCATTTCCAGCCCTTTTTCATTTTGAGGCAGGGTCTTCCTGAGTGGCCTCAGCTCAGCTTGAATTGCGACCCTCTTGCCTCAGCCTTCCACAGTGCTAGCACCGCACACATGCGTCACCGTGCCCCCCGGCCTGTTGTTTTTGAGACAGGGTCTTGAAATGCAGCCCAGGCTGGCTTCAAGCTTTTGATCCTCCTGCCTCAGCCTCCTAAATGCCAGTAGCGTAAGTGTCCACCATTAGTGGCTTCCATTTAGGCTATGAACTTCTCTTTAAGAATGGTTTGAGGGGCCGGGAGATGGCTCAGTGGAATAAACGCTTCCCTGGCAAGTGCAAGGGCCTGTGTTCAATCCCCGGTTCCAAAAATGAAAAAAAAAAGAATGGCTTGAGCTATATTTCATGAGGGTGTGTGTGTGTGTGTGTGTGTGTGTGTGTGTGTGTAGTGCTAGGAATAAAAGCTGGGGCCTGGCACACACTAAGCAAGTGCTCTACCCCTGATATACCCCTGAGCTATACCTCCAGCCCCTACGATTCCAATATGTTGCATTTTCACTACTTTTTAGTCTAAATTTCCATGAAGGATTCTTTCTTGTCCCATCCGTTACTTGATGTTTTGTTTAAATAGTTGAAGTTTTTATTATTTTCTAGTTATTATTCTGTTTTTTACTTGTGTAACCAGCAATACAATACTATGTAATATATA
>NW_004524729.1:342199-342850 GCF_000260255.1 Octodon degus | reverse complement strand
GGTCCCTGTGCTTTGCTTAAGCTTAGCTTGTTCTAAGTGGGTGCTTTAGACCACTGAGCCATCTCACCAGCCCGAGACTTGCTTTTTAGCTTGGCTTATATTCTTTTTTTTTTGGTATAGGGGATCGAACTCAGGACCTTGCCCTTGCCAGGCAGGCGCTTGCGCCATTGAGCTACTTCCCTGGCCCCTTCAGTTTGTATTCTTGTGCACTTGAAGCAAACTTGTGCTATTTGTTCCATATGGCAATAGGTAAAACTATGTGGATCACCGTGGAGTGTGGTGGTGCATACGCGTAATGCTAATGTTCCGGGAGGCTGAGGCAGGAGGACCAGAACAAGTTCAATCTGTGTTGGGCGACTCTATGAATCCTTGTCTCAAAGTAAAAATAAATAAGACAAGAAGACTGGCAGGTAGCTTAGTGGAAATGCCCGAGGTTCAATCTCCAGTATTGAAAAAAAAAAAAAACTGGGGCTGGAGAGATGGCTCAGTGGTCTAAAGCACCTACTTAGAACAAGCTTGGCAAAGCATCAGGGACCGCGGTTCAATCCCCTAGCATCACATGCCAGCCAGTCCCGCCCCCTGGTGGGCTGAGCTGGCCACACACACACACCACTCTCTCTCTCTCTCTCTCTCTCTCTCTCTCTCTCTCTC
>NW_004524729.1:336806-342099 GCF_000260255.1 Octodon degus | reverse complement strand
AAATAAAATAAAAATTGCTTACTTTTTAAAATAGCCCCTGTCCTGATCGATCCTGATTGATTCTTGTCTGTTTTATCAGTTAAGAGAAGTGGTTCATCTGCCTGTGTGGCTGTAGGCTTGTGTGTCGCCTTTTAAGTGTGTCGTGCTTTGCCTTCTTGCATGTGGAAAAGTGCTCCGTATTATGTAGCGTAAAGAAGAAGAAGAAACTGTGCTACGCTGGTTTGGTCTTGAAATGAACCTTTGGAGGACTCTGGACTTCGAGTGGGTCCGAGAGCTCAGCGAGCAGAGCCTTGTGTTTCTGCTCACCAGCGTGTGCTGATACCGACTCTTGGCTGCAGTAGGCGTGATGCCGGGCTGCCGAGGCCACAGTGCGCTCCCAGCTGGCCTGCAGGCCAGGGCCTCTGTTACTGACTGGGTTTGTTTGTTTTGTTGTTTTTGGTGCTCCTGGAGACAGAACACATGGACTTCGCACTGAGCTATGTCCCCAACCCCTTTTCCCTTTTTTATGTTGAGACAGGGTTTTGCTAAATTGCTAACTTTCTTGAGCTGGGCTCCAATTTTGATCTTCCTGCCTCAGCCTCCCCAAAGTCCTGAGATTACAGATGTGGCCGCCATCCCTGGCTCCTTAAATTTCTTACCTTCTGAGGCACCCTCATCCCCTCCAACGGCCTCCTTTTCCTCCGCGATCCCCACTAACAAAGCTCTTCCCAAAGCCTTCTAAATGCTGGCCCTCCTCTTCCTGAGTAAGGCCTGCAGCCCCTCCTCCCCGGCAGGGTCACCCATCATCCATCGCACCACCATTAAGTCCAAAGGGCGGGCATTCTCCGGCCTCACTGTCCTGGATGACTTAGCAGCATCCAGCACCGCTGAGCGGCCTTCTCCTTCTTCCTACCCCACCCTACGCGCTACCCCCCCTCGTTCCTTCCCCATTCGCAGGTTCTTCTGGACCTCTCAACACTGGGGTCACGGCTGGGCTGGCGGGCCAAGTCTGGGGAACTCCTCTATCTATCTACATGCTTCTCCCAGGGTGATCCTGTTGGGCCTCGAGGTTCTGAGCCTCACCCACGTCCTGGGCCTCCTCGGAGTTTCCGCCTTCAGTGCAGATTCTCTGGACAGTGCTTCCTCTTGGACGCCGCTGGCTTCTCTCCAGGCAGACTCCAGCTCTCGCCCCACTGAGCACCTTTTGCTGCTCTTCTGGTAAAAAATGATGGCTGTGGGCTCAGGCCGAACATTTTGAGCCCACACTCTTCTTGTTTCTTTCCATCACCTCCCAGATCTGATCTATCAACAAACCTTGCTCCCCAGCGGACCCAACATCCAGTACCCTGTTCCCCACTCGTCTCTTGCTGAGGAGGCTGCCCCTGCCCTCAGGGCCCCAGTCAGCAGCCAGAGCAACCCATGAAGCCACTGAGCCATCATGTCCCTCTGCTCAGCCTCTGTGGTGGGATGAGGGCCTCTTAGAGTGGCAGTGACCCTGTTAGAGTGGATAGGGAGAAAGCAGGGGTCCCCTGGAAGAGAGGCCGCTGTGGCTCAGGTCTGCGTACCAGGGCAGGAGGGCTCAAGAGGCCCTGGGACTTCCAAGTCACAGGTGTAAGAGATTGGATTCCCACTGGGGACCCCTGGCTCATTCCCATCCCTGAAGCTGGGTCTGGGAAGTGATTCTCAGGACCCCTCAGGGATCCCCAGCTCCCCCACAATCACAGCATCTGGGCTGTCACTGTCACATGGGCCACCTCCTGGACACACCAGGATGCCTACTGCTTCAGGTGTCCACTGCTGTCCTCCCGCAGTGGTTCCCTTGTCCAGGAAGCTCCTCCTGCCTTTAGACAGGCCCTTTCTTTTCAGATGACAGCCATGCTGACCCCTCTGTCACCCAACCTCCTGTCACCCTTCCCCAGTCTCTCCACAGCCCTCATGACCACCCTTGGCTTAAGTTGTCATTGTCCATTTTGAGTCCCTTCCCACTTCCACCAGCCAGGCCCCAGCACTGCCCTTACTTTCCAGGGTGTCCCAGGTTCCAGGGGGCCCTGTGCAGGGCTGAGGGGACACCAGTGGCAAATGTAGGGTGCCAGCGCCGTGGTTTGCAGTCTCTCAGCAGTGTCCTGAGCTCTGCTCCCTGCCTCCTCCTGCTCCTGTGTCCCCATTCTTGCTGTCACTGCTTGTAGCAGGCAGAGAGGCCTTTCCAATGCACAACTGTGACTCAGTGGTGACACAGATCTGGGTGCTCCTCTCCACTGAGCCCTGCTCCCTTCTCAACAGCGTCCTAGATCTCCCCCGTGGCCCCCAATGCCAGGACCCTCAGACTATGTCCAGGACCAGGCAGTGACTTTGCATGGCCCTGGATGATGGCCTGGGCACTGCCTTTACTCTGATGCCAGGCTGATGACCACTTGGGCCAGCACCATTACGCACGGGCCAGCAGCTGCCAAGAGTGCTCACCGGACATGGGTCTCCAACCCCACTGTCTTCCAGAAAGCCAGCACAGCCCAGGGCAGCCTGGTGGGGAGCGGCACAGTCCTGGGGTGTGCTGGCCCAGCCCAGCCAGCCCGGCCACGGCAACCCGGAGAAGCCAGCAATCCCCTCAGTGGCACAGCCAGGGAAGGCTGGGAGAGTCCTGCCTCTGTGGGTCACACCCTGAATGCAAATGCAGCCTGCAGGTCAGGACTTGTCAAAGGCTTCGCACCGCAGCTGCTAAGGGTGGCCGTCGTTGATGTGGCCTGTGCTGTCCTCAGCCCTGCAGCTGCGCTGGCCCAGTCACTGTGCAAGCACCCTCTCTCCCTGTGTCTGGCCCTGTCTGGCTCTGTTAGCCCCGGTGCTCTGGGTGTGGGGCTGTTGGGGGAGCTACCGTGGGGCCCCAGATCAGCCTTCCTGCTGAGGTGAGGGAAGGGGGCTCACGCTGGCTCCCCTCTGTGACCGCAAACACCCAGCTTGGCGCTGCTGTGAGATCTGCGAGGTTGCAGAGGGGTCCAGGCCTGGGTGGATGGGGGTGAGCAGACAGAGTGGCCGAGGGACACAGCCTGCTTGTCCCTGCGCCAGGACAGCTAGCGCTCTGGGCGGGCAAAGAGACCTGCACGGGTGGAGAAAAGCTCACAAGTTTCCTTCCCCTGGAAATGCAGCTCCTCCTCGGGGAGGGGAGCGGTTGGAAGCTTTCTGCCAACACCCACCTCTTGCTGGCTCAGGACCCCAGAGAAGCCCCACCACCCCGTGTCTGATGCCCTTGAAGTGAGGGTCTCCCAAGTGCCAAATGGTTTATTACATGGATTTTCATGCCCGGCTGCCTCACAGTGCCTCCTTCCCTCCTCCCCTCCTGCTCCCCACCCTCCTCTTGCCTCTGAGCACCACCTGTCTCTCCAGCCTGCCTTGGCAACCCCTGCTTGACTGTTGCCAGGGAAACCGCCTCCTTGGCAACGAGCCGGCATCTATATGACACATACATGGGAAGGAAAGGCTTCTGCCTCTTGCTTAGGCTGTTGCTTGGTTTTACTCTGGACCCTAGTGGGGTTGGAGGGTGAGTCCACGGTGAAGTTGCAGGAGAAGGGTGCAGCATTTTGTCTTCACTGATGATCATCAGAAGCTGCTTATTAAGCACCTACTGTTTGCCTAGCTCTGTACAAAGCCTTTTATGTTTGGTATCTCATTTAATCCTCCATTAAGCGTGCAAAATACACATGATCATTCCCATTCCCCTCTCCAGTGTGGCCCCAGGACACACACAAGAGAGGGAGGTGTCTCCTCTTCATGGCCCATCTGGTGTCCCCTCACTGTGCCAGGACCAGCTGTTGACTTGGAGACCCAGACACTAACAAGGCACAGGCCCTGCCCTCAGGAGGTTTCCAGTCCAGGGGGAGGCTAGGGGTTGGCAAAGTAACGGCCCCCAGCCCAGGCAGAGCTTGCCGTTCACCATGGCAGGACGCCAGGGTCATGTGTGGCTGTGCACACTAGAATTCCCAAGGAGGAGCATCCGGGGATGACCAGCACCCCGGGAGGGAAACGTCAGACATGGTGGGGAGGGGGTACCCTGAGAGTCAGGGCTGCACTGCAGAGCTCCCTGGCAGGGCATGGGCTTGAGGGGTAGGAGATGTCTCCAACAGGTGCCTAGGTCTCTTGTGAGCCCAGGACATCTGGTGGGGAGGGCCCTAGAGGTTGTGTGTGGTCAGACAAGGCCCCCCTCCCGGGGGCAGAGCTTGGAACCAGGAGAGAGGGTGGTGGGCAGCAGTGGTTGTGGGTACCAGGCAGGGATGGGACAGGAAGGGAGGCTGACAGACCCTTTATGACCTGCCCTGGCCTGGCCATCCTGTCTCCTGCAGGCCCTGCAACGCCGGGAGACCGAAGTCTACGCCTGCATCGAGAGCGAGGGGGCCAGTCCATCCCCTGCCTGGAGCTTTCCCTCCCAGGTATGCAGGGCCTGGGGACACCAGTCTGACTCCTGGTCTATAAACTGAGGCACCAAGACAATCCCTGCCTCATAGTTGGGTGCGAGGACAGCTGCTTTGGGCAGCCAGGAGGCACCCACATACTGTGGCGATTACCACTCCCATTAGTGGGCAGTGGCAGTGTCTACACTGTCCGGTCAGGCTGGTGCTGGTGAAAGTGGGAGCTGGCATCCAGTCTGGTACCCACTAGAATGGCCCGATCAGGCCTCTGCTACCATCATGCCAGGGCCTGAGACCCGTTATCTGTCACCTGTTCTCTCTCAAACCTCAGTTTTCTCCTCAGTAAAGTGGATGTGCAATGCCTGTTTGCAATACCATGCACCCCAGAATGCAAAAGAGCATCTGCCCAAGAGCTTCAAAGTGGTTTGAAGCCCCAAAAGATGGGGGGCTTGGGTCTGGTGCCCACCCACAACCCAGTCTGGGAATAGTAGATGAGTCTCTATTATTACCATCCTGACCAAATCAAGGCCTCCCACCCTGGCGCCCCAAGGATGTCTGGGACACTCCAGGCTGAGGCCGCCCTGTGCCAGGCCCCAGGGTGCTGGATAGGAGAGCAAGGCAGGGCTCTGTCTCCTGGGAGCCTTGGTCTTCGGGGAAAGGGAGGCGAGCCCAGGTACACAGAGATGTCCGTGGTCCTGGTGCAAGGGCTGGGGTGCCATGGGTGTTCAGGCCACTGGGGCCCAGAGATGGGTCCTGCAGGGTGCGTGAAAGCCAGTTAGGGAGCCAGGGTGTGTGGGGGGGTACCCCCCAGGCCAAGCACAGAACGCAAGGTGAGGGTGACCAGCATTGGCTGAGGAGAAGCTAGGCTTGGGCTTAGGCCATGGAAGCTGCCCAGGATGTGGTCCACCTGCCTTGGAAGC
>NW_004524729.1:306563-336508 GCF_000260255.1 Octodon degus | reverse complement strand
CCTCCCCCTCCTTCCCTTCTTTCTTCTCTTTTCCTCCTCCCTCTCCTCCCCCCATTCTTTCCTTTTCCTCTCCCAGGAGAAAGGACAGCAGCTCCAGGATGACAGCGAGGTGAACCAGGTCTATGAAAATCTCTAGGCCGAGCTCTCTGAGCCATCAGCCTTAACCTGCACCAGAGGCCCAGAGCAGCCCTGGATCGGAACCAGGAGCCAGCCCCCAGGGACACTGCGCCCCTCCCTCTCATATGCAGCACTCCCTCAACTTCGGGCTGCCTCCCTCCCCTGCCCTGCATCCTAGCCCAAGCGCCAGACTGTATCCCGGTCTGTGGGCACTGTGAGCCCCAGGACCTGACAGGGGTCCCATAGGGGCCGTGACTGAGCCATGTGGACCCCCACTTGCCAGACTGGTCCAAAGGCTGGGTGGTCACATCCCCAGGGAATCAGGAAGTGGGGGTGTATGAGCGGGAATGCTGAGCCACGCTCAGGCTGGGCTGTGCTGGTGATGGTGGGGATGGTATGGCAGCCCACAATGTGTAAGTGAGATGGAGCCAAATCCTGGGGCAGGCTGGGTCGGTGTCCACTGTCAAGAAAGATGTCCTGGCATGCTTGGGGTGGGCCATGGGGTGCAGGGCAGCTGCTGCTGCACAGCTCGACGGATGGCCTGAGACTCTCCCTCCCCTAACAAGGAGCCCCTGGTTTTTGGCCCATTGGGTTGGTCCTGGGGACTCACTGTGCTACCCCTGTCACCCTGTGTTCCCTAGTCAGGGCCCAGTCCTCCAAAGCCCCCTCTGCCTGGCTGTTCTGCACTCCACTACCTGCGCTGCTTCTGGTCCTCTCTTCCTCAGACTTCACCTGCACCTTGAGGTGGAGGCCAGAGCAGACCTAGTGGCCACCTGAGCTGCCTCCAGGACTCTTCTTTCCTGTGCCACTGCTGGGGTGTGGCTTGGTGTGTCTCTGGCCAGGCCCTTAGAGGGGTCTCTGTGCTGGGAATCTGAGGCTGGGGATGACCAGAGGGGTCCCCAGTGCCTGTCCCAGAGCCTTTTGCTTTCCCAAGTGTCAAGTTTACACCTCAAGGCATGTCACCCGGGGCTCAGCGGCCTGTCCCCCAGGCTGTCTGGCTCCTTCTTCCCCTTTCCGCTCCGCCCTGCCTTGGTTTTCTCACTGTTCATCTGGGAGTCAGCCAGCTTGGTGCTCTCTCCCTGCCTCCCTGGCCACTCCAGAGGTTCCTGGGGTACCCTCCTATCAAACTCCAAATGAGCTCAGGGAAAGGGGAATCTGAGCCCTGCCCAAGCCCTCAAGCAGCATTGGACCACAGCCCTCAGGCAGTGTCATTTTTGTTTGTTTGTTTTCAGATTTTTGAGACACGGTCTCACCACTGTGTGCGTAAACTCACGGTAATGCTCCTGCCTCAGCCTTCTGAGTGCTGGGCTTATTGGTGTGCACCAACAGGCCCAGCGTGGGCGGCACCTCTGCAGGGCTAGAAAGGAAGGCTGGCTTGGGGTTGGGCACAGGCCAGCCTCCGGAAGTCCCTGGAACAGTCTGCGAGGGAGGCACCAGGCCTTCCAGGACAGACATGGCCTCCCAGCTTCTCCCTGGGTCACTGAGGCCCTCAGGGACTGACTGATCACCCTCAGGTGGACATAGACAGTGCCAGCTAGGGGGCTGAGCCTGCTCCAGGGCAAGACTGGGAGCACACAACTGCTGAGGTCCTGGAGGGTGACAAAGAAGACAGAGCACGGGGTCCCCAGCGCCCAGCATCAAAAGCTTGCAGGGCTGAGAGGGTGCAGGAGGCAGCGAGGGAGGAAGAGGGGACAGAGAGGGCTACGAACTGAGCTCCCTGGAGTAGGGTGGCCACTGGGCTTTTCCTAAGATCCCAGCTCTGCTTCCAGCCACAATGTGGACCTGAGAAAGTCACTGCCGCCTGTGGCAGCTCGTGTGACAGTCAGGACTGCTCCAGGGGACAGATGAGGGACTCTCTAGCTCAGGCAGGCTGCATCAGGTGGGAGTTCCCCAGAGAGCCATTCTTCAGAGAAGGGGGCTGCAGGGGCAGTGGGGAGGCACTCTGCTCAATGAGGGGCCAGGGAACCTGAGGACGGGAGGGCCCGGGCCTGCTCTGGGGAACAGAGACAGGGTGGAGATGAGGGGTGCTGGACCCAGAATGCCCCTAAGAGATGCTAAGGAGCTGGGAGCATTCTTGAGGAGGCTGGTGGCACTTTAGACCTGCCAAGAAGGATGGATGTGACCATCCTGAGGAGGAACCTAGACTTAGGACGCAGAGGAAGCCCCTCCAGGACCTTGTCACAGAGCCCCACATGCAAGGGCAACTGGTGTCTCTGGCTTCTCTAGTTTCTGCCTAGTGGGGTTTCCCCCTGGGTCTCCTGGTCTCACCTGCTGTCCCTCCTGAGGTTGTGTTCCACCAAAGGTTTGTCCCCCACCAACCTCCCAGAGCCTCAGGGCATCTGAAACATTCCTGTGACTCCTGCCACCCTCAAGCTCCCCACTTAGTCCCCTCCCAGGGGTGGCAAATGCTAGAAATTGCTGGCCTCCTCCAGCTCATCTCAACCTCCAACCCTCCCTTCCCTTCATAGCCTGAACCTTGAAGGCAAGCAGGGAGCAGTGTCCCCCACCTCAGGAAAATTTCCAGAGGACTCTGTGCAGCTGAGTCCCGATCCTTGGTGGCGCTGGGGTTCCCTTTCTAACCAACGTGGCAGGACCTCCGAGGGTGGTCTCAGCCAGGGGCAGTCACTGCTCTTTGGCCATCAGCCCTCAAAGAACCTGAAATCAAGTTATAAGAAAAACCTGCCTTCCCACCCCCCATCTAATTTAAAGGCCATACTCCACTCTAAGGACACCTCTGGGATTCCAGGGATGGATTTTTATGTAGTTCAATAGTTTTCTTGGCAGACAGCTCCTCCATGAGAGGTGGGTACTGCTTCAGTGCAGCCAGCTAAGTGGCTTCTCTCTGTCCCTTCCAAGCCCCACGGAATGTCCTTTGCCCACCTTAGGGCCATGGCCAGCCCTGAATCCAGATTCCAGCCTGGGGACATCTGCACAAGGCTTTGAGATACCCTCACTCCTCACTCTTCCCTGGAGCTATGGCCACAGCCAGTGTGGCGCCTCGGCTGAGCATGGGTCAAGCCACGCTCTCTGCATGCACATGGGTATCGCATGCATAGCTAAGCAGGTGACAAAGGCACATGCTGTGGCCACAGGACATTTAAGCTACAGCAAGGTGAAGGTCCCTGGGATGCACCTGCCACCTCTGGGCCTCCATCCCAGCCCCCTCCCCACAGGTAACCGCTGGGTCACCTAGACATGTTTCCCTCCCCTCATTTTCATTGCATCTGTGTAGTACGTGTGAACGTACAAAATAAAGGGTGCGTGTGTGCACTTCCTGTGGATTCTGAAGCACTTCAGCAGAGTCACCCCGTGGGTTCCTGTCCCCTGGTTTTATTCACACAGCCCCATGTGGCGTGGACCTGTCCAAGGACACAAGGACGGATGGACCCTAATTCAATCAGCCCCTACCACTGCTTCCTCAGGTGCTGCAGGGAAGGTCCTGCTAAGTCCTCCTGGATCACGGCACAAACGTGTCTCCAAAACTTCCTCCAGGGGAAAGGACAAGAAAGGTCTGGAAACTGCCAAAGCACCAGGCACAGGGCAAAAGGAGCCCTTGGGGACCTGGGGCTCCTAGCAGTCGGGAAGCCCTCGAAGGACAAATTTCCTTCTAAGTGTCCTCCTGGTGGTTAACTCCTTGGGAAATAGAGGCAGCTCAGTGGAGGCCGCGGAGGCGCTGTGCCTGTTGGTCCACACCAGCTGCCTGGCAGCCTGGAGGTTTGGATCCTGGAGTCTCCCCTGGAAATTCCCAGGCACAGCATGCCTGGAGGTGTGAGCCACCAGTTAGAAGCTTTATAATCCGGGATAATGCTGCTGTAATTGGCATTGTTCTGCCTTTACAAGCCTCTCAGTACCTGGAAATTTACTTTGCAAGTGGCTGGGCCTGGAGTGGGTTTTATTTTTACCACTTGTGGGCCTTGAGGCGTGGAGGAAGCTGGCTTGTCTGTCTCCCCCTTGTCTGCCCAACCCCTTTCCATAATTGGTCTGTGGGCCAGATTCTTGCCGACCTACTGGCCTGGGCTCACACACAGCCCTGTGCCTGGTTTGCCCCGCCCCACCGGCCTAGGCTGACGCAGGGGCTGCTTTTCTTCCCAAGTCCTCCTCATTCCCCCATCAAACCCATGGATCACACCGCCCCAGCCGACCAGCTCCCAGCCCTTCCTTGCTCTGCACCACATGTGCCGTGCTGTAGCTCACATTTCACTGTCTCGTCTCACTCGAGTCCCCGCAGTGCACTATGGTTATGGTCAACTTAACACCAAGATCATTCGGTGAACCAGGCGTCTTGGTGCAACACCTGTAATCCTAGCACTCTGGGAGGATGAGGCAGGACATTGCGAGTTCAAGCCCCTCCCTCTGAAACTCAGTGACTCCAAAAATGAAAATAAAAAAGGGCTGGAGATGTAGCTGAGGGCAAAGGCCCTCCCCAGCACTAGTGGGGGGATCATTTAGGGGAGAAAGAACAATCTCTTCAACAAGTAGTGAAGGAAAAACCAGACACTCACGTGCCCCAGGGTGACGTTGGACCTCACCCCCCCCCCAACCCCACCATCTGGTGTAGCTCCTACTGTCTGTCCCTGGACTCTCGACCCTCATCCCTGCTCCTGTACCCCCACCCATTCTGTGCACAACGTTGGCTCAGTTCAACTGGGCCAGGACACTGGCTCCTCCTTGAGCCCTGCTCACTGGCGCAGTCACCCCAAGTCCTACCCACTGCTGTTGTTCTCAGGGCACCTGAGCACCCCCAACCTGTGCAGCTCCCCGGGCCCTTCATCCATTCCCACTCAAAGGCTGCCACCTCTACGGAGCCCTCCCGATGCCCTGGTCCCCCTGCACGCTCGTTTCTTCCTCTCCGCACTCCGGTGGAGTCGGCGCACACACCTGCACCCCCCCCTCCCCAGCACGGTGAGCACTGTGTTTGTCTCTCTTTGTCTGTGCTTGGCTCAGCTTCAGAGCTCAAGAGCCATTTGTGTGGAGAATAAATGAGTCTTTTCCTTTGTGGGCAGCTTTGGTGCATGTTTTTGCTGAAAAGGGAGAATATATATATATATATATATATATTATTATTATTATTATTTTTCACTTTGCAAGAAGTGATCTCTAATGAGCATGTGACCCATTTTATTCCCGTGAACACTGAGCCGGGCTTGAGGCTGCATCCACTGGGAGAGGGGAGGTAGGAGGAGCTGGGCTCCAGATGCCACCAACTGCCCCTCCCCGGCCGCGGCCAGAAGAGGGAGAACGGCCAGCAGCCCCGCCCCCGCCCCACCTCCATGAGCCGGAGCTCCAGCCTGGTTGGGGTGGTTCTGCTAATTGATCCCAGAAGCCCCTGTCACTGCCAAGGGACGCCTCAGCAGGCTTAGCGATGTCCTAACCGCAACCTCTCGCCTCACCAGATGGCCGCCCCTCCTGTCTCAGCTGCAAGGCCAGGAACCCCCGATTTGTGGGGGGCTGACACACTCCATGGAACCAGCAGGATTGAACCTAGCCAGGGGCAGAAGGGGGAGCATTGGAGCCCCTCCAGAGGGGCTGGATCTGGTGGGGAGGCTCAGGGCTGCTCAGGCAGAACCCAGCTTCCAATACCCAGCCTCCACCCTGGCCCAGCTTCCAGTGGGGAGGTGCTGGTGTATATGTTGGGGGAGGGTGGGCAGGGATGGAGCCAGGGAGCTACTGACCTGGTCAGGACCAGAATGTACAGCTGAGTCCCAGGAGGCCCACACATTCTGGAGCCAAGTGACTGGATCCAGAAATTTAGTAATAGAATTTGAACTAAGGACCTTGCACTTGCCAGGCAAGCCCTTAAAACTAGTTCTTGGGGTGCAAAGTGAGCCTGGAGGCCTCCTTCAGTCCTGTGGGGTGGGCATAGCTCATATGGGACTGTGGGGTGAGCTACTCTGGGTCTCACAACACAAACCAGGGAAGCTGAGAAGGGCGAAGGGGGTACCCCCTGGCCTGGCCTGGCCTGTGCTATTCCCCAACCGCAATCTCAGGAGGCCCCCGTTCTTCCTCGGTGAAGACCAACGCTCTCGGGTGCGCCCTCCTACTCTGCCCTGCTTTTTGGGACTCCTGAAGAGGATGGGGCTTCTTTGTGGGGTAAAGCAAGTGTAGGAGTTAGGTATAGTGATGGTGGTACAACTCCGTGACTGCTGAAAACCACCGAATTGCACTCTCAGAGGGTGAATTTTATGACACATGAGTTTGATTTTAATAAAAGGACACAGACATCAAACAGTACCTTGTTCTGTGTCCCCTATTCGTTATCTCTGGGACAGAGTTCATGAGCCAGCACATGCACATGTACACATGTACACACACACACACACACACACACACACACTGGGACTCCGCCCAGCACTTCCCTCATCTCCAGCCTTCCTTGCCCTGTACCCTCTCCTCCTTCTTTTTTTTCCTATGTAAGTTTCTCTTGGGGACACTCTCAAACTCCAAGCTCTGACATAGGGAGCTCCCTGTGCCTGCTAACTCAATACCTACTGAGTTCATATTTGGAGACAAGTATTGAACCCATTTTACAGATGAAGAAACTGAGGATCAGGGAGAAGGAGTTATTTGCCCACAGCCATGTAGTTGGTAGATTTCAGCCCTAGCAGTGGCTTTAGAACACATACTCTCAACCCCTTTGTTTGGTGGCCTTTGTGCCCCCCCCAAGATGTCCACCTCCTAATCCTTGGAAGCTGGGACTGTTCCCTGATATAGCAAAGACTTGCAGATGTGACTAAGACTCTTGAGGTGGGGAGATTATCCTGGATTATTAAAATCACAAATGTTCTTATAAGAAGCACAAAGAGGGAGATTACAGGCAGAAGGCCACGTGGTGACAGAAGCTGAGAATGAGATTTGAAGATGCTGCGCCCCTGGATCTGAAGATGAAGGGGCCATAGTCGAGTTAGCTTTAGAAGCTGGAAAGGGAATATGATGTGTCTCTTCAAAGCCACAGAACGGGGCTCTGTGGACACCTCCTTGCCTTTTTTTCTGGTACCAGGAATCAAACTCAGGATCTTGCGCTGGCCAGGCGGGCGCTTGTGCCGCTGAGCTATCTCCCTGGCCCTGATACCTCCACTTCAGCATATTGAAACTTGTAAATTTCAACCTCCTGAACTGTAAGAGAATAATAATAGCCAGTGTGGTTTCAGTCACACATTGGCTGTATTTGGTTACAGCAGTCACAGCTCACTGATGGGATTTCCATCCGGAGGAGCCTCTTCCGCTCCCCTCTCCTCCGGAAGTGCTCCTCATCTCTGGCCACTGGCTTGCCCAGCTCTGCTCCTTAGCGGGGCTTCTTGCCCATTCTGACCCTGGAGCTGGCCTGCGCCATGACCTTTGTCCTCATGTTGACCTCAGGCTTCTTCTTGTTCTTCCAGCACTGTCCCCGCCAGCCTGGCATCCCCGCCAGTTGCCCATGGGGAGACACCAGCCCTGGGGCTTCACGGAGTAGCAAAGTGAGCCTTGCAGGGGGCGGTGACTACTTGAGGCCACTCAGCTGGCCAGAGGCTAAACCAGGAAGGGTGTGGCCCAGAGCTGACCAAACAGAGGGGCTTTGAAGAAAAGAGGCCACACCTGCTGCAACTGCCCCTGAACACCACCCCCAGAACCCATCAGGTGCCCCTGAAATTGGACCCTTCCTCGGTGGGCTCAGCTTTCAGGAAACCAATAGCAAATTCCAAACCAATAAGAGCAAATAAATGAGGGGTGATTACTGACAATAGGAGAGGGTACACAGCAGGGCGCCTCCAAATAGCATCTCCTCCAGTACGTTTTAAGTGCTTTATAGGTCATTAACTACTTGACAGAGAGAGCCTGACACTTAAAGCAAAGAATTTGGCACCTCTGCCAGGGAAAATCAATCAGAAATGAAGACAGAGCATCGGCAGCATGAAGATGGACCGGGTGGGCAAACGGGATTCGATTTACACATAATTTTAAGGCTCTCTCCATTGTGGAAAGCGAGGCACACTGATATCGGCGGCTATTCGTAAATTCCAAACTCGAGTTTGGGAATACTTAATCTCCCCCTTGTCATTTTTTTTTTTTTTTTCTTTGATTTTTTTTTTTTTTTTTTTTTTTGGTCACTGATGCTAATGAAATCTTTCAAAGACATGGACAAGGAGAGAGAGCCAAGCTGAAACATCTAAGCCTACCACCTAATTCTGTCCAATAAAGCATTTCAGCTATGATAGAAGCATCCACTTTTTAAAACTGCTATTTGGCTTTTCTTCCTGTCTTTGAAAATCCTTTTGGTCTTCCAGCCCACTCTTGTCAGGGAGACCTAAGCTGACCACCCACCCCTGGCCAAGACATTGCACCTACCTCTGAAATTGAAGTGCAATTACTGCCTCTTTAATTAAGTTGGCGATTAATCACCAGCTGCTTGTGAAATAGCTTTTATTGTCCTTGTCCATCTTGGATGTAAGGGGGGTGGGGACCTGGCAGGCTGGGGGACTTGGGCAGGGGGACAGGGCTCTCCTAAGGGCACCATGCTGGGCAAGGGTCACTTGGAAGAGAGGCTGAAGAGGGCTGGTGTACACAGCGCTGCCTCCCTCCTGGCTCTGTTCAGAGGGCTGCCAAGATCGAGGTGAGCCCAAGAGGGCAGAGCAGAGCCAGGAAGGGACTTGCTCCCTCCCCTTACTGTTCTGGGATCCCAGTGTTCTTGCCTCACTCAGCCTTGTTGTGTGTAAAAGATACACTTGCGTAGTCCTATGGCAGGTATGTGCCACTAGATGAGGTCACAGTGGGGGATGAGGGTGGGGCCTAAATCGACCACCAGGGGTCCTTATAAGGGGACCAAGAGGCATCAACCCTTCCTCAGCCACAAAGCCAGCTTCTCGCCGCTTGCTTGCCTCTGGCTGCCCCCTGAACGGGAGCCAGGATCTGAGATAGTCTTTTTCTGGTCAATTAACCTTTCCCAGCCCTACTCCAGCAGCAGCTCCCCAGCTTTCCTTTGTCAAGGGAAGCCCTTTCCCTCATCCCACGTGCTGCACCACCCCTCAACCCGAAGAGCCCACTCAGGGGCCTCCTAAGGACGCCCCAAAGAAAGAGCATTCCTGCTGGAGCCAGCTTCCCGGCGCTTGCCCTGCGGGTCCCCTCCCCCGGCGCACCTGGCCAAACTGTCAGGGATTAGCAACTGAGGCTGGGTGCAGCAGCGCGCTCTGATTTCCTTTGTAATTTGGGGTGTGGGGGCTCCCCAGGGAGGAAGGGGGCCCAGCGAGCTAGCAGGAGTTTAGCATGGAGGGAGGAACCGGCTCACTCAAGCTGCCAAGCACAGTGCTAGGTACGGCGCATTCCATCTTGTAACCCGTTTCCGTTCTAACCCAGTATTCTTTTGCTGCACGAGTAACAGGCTCTGACAGTCCTCTCGGGACTCCTGTGTAGGGACCCGAGGCCAGAGGTGTTGGCAGCTCCTCCTATCAGCTCAGTCACTCCCAGGGGACTGCACGTCCAACCGTGTTTTCCCTATTCTGGGAGAGGAACCTCCCAAGGATCTTGCAGCGTTAAAGAGAGCGCTAAAAACGCACACGCACGTTTGCCTCTCATTCAATCAACAAACACTTTTCAGGCACCTACTACATCTCGGGTCCTGAGGGTAGTTAGCAGTACAAATCCGGGGTCTCAACCTCAGGGTGCTATTTGGTAGAGAACAAAGAAACGCAGCACCCGGGGTAAGCATTATAATGGGGACGACCCAAGAAGAGATGGAAAGGCTGAGGAGTTCAGGAGAGACCCCAGGAGCAGCAGCCGCGGCAAGAAAGAAAAGGCAAAGAATGAAATTTGCAAACCGCTACTAGCAAGATCCTAGCCCTTCTTCCTTTCAGCCAATCAAGCGTCAGCATTGCCGGCCGGCCGACCAATCATGAGCTGGAACAGAGGGCTTAGTCGCAGGCCACGGTTTCCCGGGGGAGGGCGGCCAAGGGCGGTGCGCGGGTCCCGCCCGGCCCTGGTCCCGGTCCCTCCCCGTCTCCGCCCAGGCCCCGCCCCAGATCCCGCCCCGCCGCGGCCGCCGCGCCTGCCTGGAGCCCGGGGCCCGGCGGCCGGCCTGGGGGCCGAGTATTGTCCTAAAGGCCGAAAAAAACTGGGGGCTGGGGCCAGCCACGTGGCGCAGGAGGATTTATAACATTTCCTTTCTCCAGCGACAACCCTGCCAAATGTGTCAAACAGACGACGCCAGCAGGACAGAAGCGTGAGGGCGCGGAAGAGGTAAGCAGCCGCCGGCCAGCCGCGCCCGATGGGGTCCCCCGAGAAGGTCGCACGCGTCACCTTGTTGAGCGGTGGCCGCGTCCCGGGTCTGTCCCCGGGGGGTCGCTTGAGCGGCGCGCGGCGTAGACGCGGCCCCTGAGCACGGGCATCGCCGGTGACCCGGGGACTGCCGAGGCGGTGTAGACGCAGCCCCTACATTGGGGTGTCTTCAGTGACCTGAGGGCTGCCTGGGCGGCGTGCACGAGCGCAAGTGGTGCGGCTGAGGAGTCTCCGAAATCAGCGGTCGTGACTGACGCTCTGGTAACTCGCGGCTGGGAGCCTGTGGAGACGCGATGCCAGGACGGAGCCAGCCTCAGGCGACCTAGGGACGAGTGAGGCAGTGGAGACCGCGCTGGTGGCGGAGGCACCACCAAGATCACCAGCGCGTATAGGCGTCGCGGGTCCCAGGCGCGGAAAGTTTGCTGAGTGCTTCCCGCCGGCTCGCGGGGAGCAGGGGGCCCGGACGCGCGCTCTGCGCCACCTGTCAACCGCAGCCACCTCCCCAGGGCAGAGGCGCGCCCCGCCAGTGTGTGTGTGTGTGGGGGGGGCTCCATGCCCCAGATTCAGCTGCTGGAATTCTCGTGCCTCCAGCCGGCAGGGGCAACCCAAGTGCCAGGAGTTGGGGAGGCTGGGAATCCGGTCTAGAGGGCACTCTGAGTCTTGCTTCGGCTCCCTCCTGCAGGAGGCAGGCGTGGCTGTACACCTAATGTGTCATCTTCCCTGTGGGGACTCTGAGTGACAGAGGGGCCAACTTGGAATCCCCTATCGCTCCGGAAATCAAAAGGGGGAGGACGATTACCTGGCTCCAGGTTCCTTTTTTCCTTCCACCCTGCCCCCGTGAGGAGGATGGGGCCAAGCATGGAGGATCCTTGCAGAAGGCAGGGCTGGGATGGGGGTGAGGGGCGTGCAGGGAGGTGGTGTGTGGGCCCTCGGTCTACCTCCCACTGCTTCCTTGGCTTCTGGTGGTCCTACAGCCCTGCGCTGGAGAATAGATGGGCACAGGAAAGTAGTAGCAGACAGTGCTGGCCAGGGGATATCGTGCCCACCTGCTTTGTCCCCAGCAGGGCTGCCACAGCAGACCTCTCTGCTATAGGGAAGAAAGACCTGCTAGCTCAGATTGTGCCAAAGGGGAAGGTGGAAGGAAACCAGTTCCTTGGTGAGGAGACACCTAAGCTTCTAGGGTGGCTCTTAGGTTCGGTCCCACCTCGCAGCACCCTGGGCTCTGTGCTCCACTCCAAGGCCCATGCCTTCCAGTCTGTGGCAGACTTCCTGCCACAGGGTCTTTGCATGTATTGTGTATGCTTTTGATGAAGAAATAGCCATCGAACAACTATACCTACTATGTGCCAGGTATGGGTAACTCAGCAGGGAATAAGATAGACTCTATCTGTGAAGACTCACAGGGTTTCTGAACCAGTGCAGGGACTTAGTGGCAAACAGCACATAGTCAGCAAGGGGACCGTGATATGGGGGAGGGGAGATCATCAGAGAAGGCCTTTCTGTAGGGGTGACAGTGACTCTAAGGTGTGACTGCTCCTCATCTCCAGGGCCAGTGTCACCCCCTCCAGGAAGTCTTCTCTACCTTGACACTTCCACCTTGAAGGATCCCCACAGCCTAGACAAGTCTGAGTGTGGAGGATTGTTAATGTCACTTCCATGAGGGCATGACCTGGTTCTCTTTTGGGTGGGAGGCAGGCAAAGCCAGTTAAGGATGGGTAGGATTTCCCCAGAAAAACAGGAGCTGCTTAGCCAGGCCAGATGTCCAGATGGCAGAAACTTTTCTTCCCTCTTCCCTGGCCCGAGGCCTGGGCTCCACACCCCATTTGCTGATGGCAGAAACCAGCAGGCATAGTGAGGCAGGGAGGAAGAGCCTGGCATGCACAGCCCACGGCGGTGCCAAGGCCGCCCACTGGGGGGGGGGAGAGTGGGTTCCCTGGGAGGCCTGGGGACTGGCCTGTCCCCATCCCTCTGTCCTAGCTCTTGAAAGCTACTTCCTTACAGAGCTAGTCTGGGAGAAAGTGGTGGCCAGCAGGTACAGGACTACAATGACTTCCTTGCCTCCTCCAGGGCTGTGTGGGCAAGACCTTGGGTGACCCCTCCCCATCCAAGGTCAGCCTCTGGGCCCCAAACAGCTGCTCAGGTGAGCCACGGCTCATTGCAACTCTTGGCTGTAAGGAAGAATCCAGCTCAGAGGCACTAAATTCTTTCTATTTTTCGTGGCTTCCATACACAGTGAATTTTCTCCTCCCCTGGCTCCGTCAGACCTGTGCGCCTGGCACTGTTCCTGTGGTAGATTATGCTCTCTCAGATGCCCGACAAAGCTTTTATCACCGGCCCCCCCCCCGCCCCGCCCCACTTCAGGGGATTGAGCTGCCGCCACGCACGGCTAGAGAGACTGGCTCCCTGCTTTATTCCGGCTCTGGCAGGGACAGAATAAAAGCAGCCTCCCCACCCACCCACCCGGCCATCTAGCCCTCCTGCCTGGAATGGCTTTAAAAAAAAATTAATTTGCAATGATTTACTCCCTTCTGTTCTGTGGAGATCACCAGCATTTTAAATGTGTATTTAAATCAGATTCACTGCTCCCAGTTCAACCTCGACTGCTTCCCCCTCCCAGTGCGAAGAAGAGTGTTGGATTCAGTCAGGTGACTCAGAAGTTCAGGCCAAGTTCTGCTAATGACAGCTGTGCGACCTTGGGCAAATGACTTAACCTCTCTGCACCCCTGCTGGCTCCTCTGGCCCCCAAGGTTAATGGTAATCCCTCCCTCACAGGGAGTTGTGAGGATTAAATTAGAAGACATGGGAAGAGCTGGGCAAAGTGAGACCCGTGTTTTCTCCTCACCAATCCCAGCTGTCCGGCTAATTAGCCTGGTGACCTTGGACAGGCCACTCAGCCACCCTGGCCTCAATTTCCTCATCTGTAAAACATAGAGATTGTTGTGAGAAGTGAGGGCACAGAGCCCAGAGCCCCCACTCACCTTTTCCTGTCCTCTGCCTCTCACTGTCCCCTTGGCAGTCACCCTTTTCTCTTGTCATCTGAAGGCTCAGTTTTAATTGGACTTGTCCCTCTCCTAGGGCTGTCTGTGCAGTC
The DNA here is from genome assembly GCF_000260255.1 of Octodon degus. Lineage (NCBI taxonomy): Eukaryota > Metazoa > Chordata > Mammalia > Rodentia > Octodontidae > Octodon > Octodon degus. The sequence goes on along the minus strand of NW_004524729.1, from coordinate 323,055 downwards.
TTGGGGTTGTGGCTCCGAGGGGCTGGTGGTTCCTGGCTCATTTTCAGGGACAATTAACTGTGATGTCACAGGTCTAGGTGGCGGCTGCCGTGGGGCACGTGGCCAGGCCACCATGAGGCCAGGACCCTGCCTGTCTATGGCACACGGGGCTCCCCAGGCCTGGGAGGTCCCCGTCAAGGTAGGGGGAGGCAGGCTCCCCAGCAAGGCTGTTTCTCGCAACTGTACTCTACGACTCCTCGAAGCTGAGTGCGAGCGTGAATTAGTTCTAGCCTGGGCCTTTGTTGGCAGTGTTGATGCCTTCGAAGTGAGGGGCTTTGTCAGGAAGAACAAAGCTGTTCCATGTTCTTCTGATTTGGGGGAGGCGGGCCCCTGGGGGAGCCTCCTCTCTTCTCCGTGTCAGCCGCAGTCCTTGTTCCCAGACTTGCTGGTTTTGTTTTGAGTTTTTAAGCCCTGTGGCTTGAGAGTCACATATGTTTGTGTGTGTGTTGGCTGAAGGATTTCTTCCCCCCTCCTTTTTGGCTTGCATAGTGTATTCTGGGGAAGCTAATTCCAAGCACTGAACTTTTAAAATCACTGCTTCAACAGCTTTTAAAAATCTGGACCTAGTTACTCCTGTCATCCATGTGTAAAGATTTAGAGAAAAAGATTCCCAGCCTGGGGGGTGGGCAGCCTGGAGGGTGTGCGGCTCCTGGCAGCCGCACTCACGGGAGACCTGAGGTCAGAGCCGAAATGTCGAGTGCCTTGTGGGACTGGAGGCGGGGGGAGGCGGTGTACGCGGTGCCCGACATCTGGGTATGGAGAAAACATCTGGGTGGCTGGGCTTTTCAGGTTTCTGCCTGACATTTAATATCACAAACACTGAGCCTCCCCCTACCCCACCAGCCACTAGGCATCTCCTCCCAACCCCCCCCCACCTGACGAGTAAGAAATATTCATTCTTTCCAATTCCCCAGCGTTTTCCCCTACCGGAAATCTGATGGCTTATGACATCATGGCTGGCTGCTGAGCGATGGAGTGGATGCCTCAAAGAAACCCGATTCATCAGATGAATTCGGAAATCACTTTCCCTCCAGCGGGAGGAGCAGGCCTGAAGTCAGGAGAATTCCAGCTCTGTTTAAAAAATAAAATAAAATAAAATAAAATAAAAGCAAAGTCTTGCCCTGTACTAAAGGCAGTTTTCTTAAAAGCAAGCAAACCATTTGGATATCATCCTATTTATGTAGAAATGCTGGGTTTTGTGCAATGAAAGTGGCCAATAAATTGGTCCTGAAGCTTCTTGCGGCTGTTTCTCTGAAGTGTTTCTGTGTCCTTATTCACTAATAAAGGAGGAACTAGGATGGTTTCTCTCTTCGTTATTCAAATGAGATTGCTTTTTTTTTTTTTTTAAGGTCAATAAAATTCACAGGGTACTTTGGTGGTTTATGTTTCTCCAGGAATCCATTTTTATGGGGTGACCTTGGACCTGCCCCGTTGTCTAACTGTATTTCCGTCTGCTAGGTGCAGGGCTCTGAAGCCTTTCTGGCTGGGTTTGAGGGTTGGGGGTGACTGCATGTCCTTTCTTGGGACAAAGGACCTCTTTGAAAGGACGGTGGGAGGGAGTCAGAAGTAAAGGGACCTGTGATACAAGTCTCAGGGCAGCCCGAAAGGGGGATCCATCTCTTTTCCCCCCAAATAGCCAAAAGGCATAAAGCTCCAGGCAGAGGGTGCCTTTGTATCCACCTCACCCTGAAGCTGGCTCAGGTTTAAGGAAGTTTAAGAGTCTCTGTGAGCCAGGTGTGGTAGGAGGCACATGCCTGATCCCAGCACTCCAGATGGTTGAGGCAGGAGGATTACAAGTTCAAGGCCAACCTGGGCAACTAGTGACTTTAATAGACCCTGCCTCAAAGTACAAATTTTAAAAGGGCCCAGAGATATATATCTCAGTGTAAAGGTCCTGGATTCCGAGTTCCAGTACCAAGAAAAAAATAGAATCGCCATGGTGTGCCAGCCAAGCCCCAGCGTAGGCCTTTGGAATTGGTGACCTACATTAGATTCCACCTGTTCCACCTTCAGTTTCCTTCTTGGCAAACAGGCTTGGTGATGCTGGTGTGCCGGTGAGGAGAATCCAGGGTGCCAGACACTCCGTGGGATGCCTGGCCTCTCTCTGAGGTCCGCCTAGGCCAGGAGCCGCTGAGCCCACCGCCCAGGTCTGCATCCCAGCTCTGCTTCTTGCTCTTTCCACGGAAGTCTGTGCCTCCTGTCCTCATGTGTCATCATAAGGACAGTTGGCCAGCCTCAGCCACAGGAAGAGGTCTGCTGGCTTCGGAAGGAACAGAGAGGGGCCCCCCCAACCTCAGCTGTTGCGTGTATTCCCCCAGCTGGGGAGTCCTGGGCCGGGAGCGGTGCTGAACGCAGTGGAGGATGGGTGGGCACATCTCATCCTTGCGCTTAGAGTTTGCTGTGTCCCACGTTGCCAAGGAATCAAGTCCTCCTCGTTAGCGTAAGTGGGGCGCCCAGGTGCCTGCTCTTCCCCCACTTGCCCTCCCAGTGCATGCTTCCTTTGGATGCTCTGCCAGTGGGTGGGTCACATGCACTAAGCACTGGGCACCACTCCTGTGGCCTTTGTGTGGATTAACCAGATTCTGGATTAACTCAGTTCTCATGGCAATCTACAAATGGAAGGGTCACTCTCTTTTTCTTCTGGTACTGGAGATTGAACCCAAGGCTATTGCATTGAGCTATGACCCCATCCCTTTGCATGTTGTTATTTTGAGACAGGATCTCACTAAATCACCGCCTTGCTTAGACTGGGTTTGAACTCACAATTTCTCCTGCCTCAGCCTAGCAGAGTGCTGGAATTACAGGGGTGCACCACCATCCCTGGCTGGCCATCCGTGTTTTATAGGAGCAGTAACAGAGACCACTGCCGAGGTTAAATATCTTCCTAAAGCCCCAGATCCACATTTGGAACTGGGGTGGCCTCTGTGCCCAGCCGTCAACCCTGGCTCCGAGGCCTTTCTCCTTATGTTTCCCATTTTGCCCGGAGTAGGAGCACCTGCCTGCCTGCTGTGCCCATTGCTGTTGGCCAAGAGGCCTTCCTGCACTTTCCTGCGCTGACACCCACTGGGCAGTGCTAGGGTGCTATACCTGTCCCTCTGGGTGTGGCTCTCCATGGTTGACCCTAAACCTCTTGTCCACCTCTCCTGGCAGCCAGGAATTTGGCTATGGCCAGTTTTGTGTCCTGTGTGAGACTACAGGCCAAGCCAGCAGGCATTTACTGAGCACCTACTATGTGCGGGGCATAGGGCAGCTGCCATACCCACTCTGCATTTTCCTGTCCAACTCTAGACTTATCCTGCACACACCTTCGGCGACACCTCCATGTGGGTGGACAGTTCCACCTTTCAGGTAACAAATAGCTCCTGAAGGTTAGCTCTGAGCCTGCCCTTCCCAAGACTGCTTGCTCTCGCAGGCCTGAACCTTGGGCTCCTTTTTTTTTTTTTTTTTTTTTTTTGTGGTACCAGGAATTGAACTCAGGACCTTGCACTTGCCAGGCAGGTACTTATGCCAATGAGCTGTATCCCTGGTCCCTTGGGCTCCTTCTTGATGTCACTTTCTCTCTCCTGCCCCATTTAATCCGCTGTCAAATCCCATTGGTTCTGCTTTCATCAGCACTTGGACTCTGCCCGCCTCACCTGCTGCCTGTGCGTGCAGCGGCCTCTCCAGAATCCCCATTTCCTTCTCAACCCCAGAGCTTGCTGTTCCCCAAGCGGCTGGTGTGCTCCTGTTGGAACTCCCCTCAGGTCCTGAACCTCTCTGCCCATAGTCCTCAAGTAGCTCCTGATTCCTATTGGGCCAGATCAGAGTCTTTCCTGTGGCCCCAGCTTGTTCCCTCTCTGCCCTTTGGTCCCGTCACCCCTGTTTGCTCACAGATCTTCTTACTTAGTCCTCCAATATATTGTGTGCATTCTGACCTCAGGACCTTTGCACTCACTGGGTCTTCCCTCATATACTTCTCTGGCATGTACATCACTCCTTTTTCTTTCTTCAGACAAACCTTTCCTTACCACCCTCCTCCATCCCTTCCACATCACGGTTCTTCATAGCATGACTTACCATTTGACTGGGTGTCACTAGATCTGTCACCTGCATGAGAACAGGGCTCTGCCCACCTGCTTGCTGCTGTTTTAGGCTTAACTCCATAAATGAGTTATAGGGACAGATGCGGGGCAAGGTGGTAGGTGTTGGATATCTGGTCTGGACCAGGTTCTGTGCTGCATTTGGAATATACCCATTGAGCAGGCCCATGAAGCCCTGGCCTGGGGAGAGAGACAGACTCGGAGTGGACACCCACAGTTGGAACCAGGGTGGCCTCTGTGCCCAGCTGCCAAGGGGTCTGGTCTAAGGGCAGTCTGAGAGGTGCTGAGGAATTGGATGGGGCTGAGGGTCTGGTAGACAAGGGGACAGGAGGGCCAAGGACGGGACCGTCAAGGTGAGTGTGACCCAGGTGGAGAGATAGGCAGGTGATCAGGTGTGGGCCAGGGCCCCAAGGAGAGAGGTACGAGGCACACGTTTTGGGTGGGATCCGGGAAGGTCCTAGATGCTGCCTGGAAGGACCTGAAGGGTTGGAAACAGAGGCCCAGGTTGTGATCAAAGCTCTTCTCCTGTAATCATATCTTCCTGGACATCTCTATCCCTCTCTAGGCCTCAGTTTCCCCTTGGAGAGAGTCTGGCTACTCAACCATGTGCTTTTCATGTTGTACTGTCTTGGTTCACCAAGAGGCTGACAGTGTGCCTGGAGAGGCTGAAGGCAGAGGGGAACCTGCCAGGGAGAATGCAGTGCACGGGAGGGACCAGAATGTGCAGAGACACAGGCCCCTTATCTATGGAGGCCAGCCTCACTGCCCAGACCACAGCCTGCCACACAGGTGGAGCTGAGCACAAGTGCCAGTGGAGGGCCTGAGCCCAGATTTGCCTGGCCCCAAGCCCTGCTGTCCTTTAGCACAACTGAGCCACATGCCTTGGGTAGGTAGGTGAGCTGGGGCCAAGTCTGGGAGAGCCAGGCCCCTGCGAGTGATGCCCTCGGCACCCTCTGAACATCCACCTTGGCTAGTTTCTCTGAGGACTCTGGATGCTTCCAGAATATTCTGGAATCATCAACTCCCTAAAGCCTCACTACTACCCCTTAATGCAGGGGCAGGGGTCCCTGAAATAGTTGGAGAAACTGAGGCTCAGAGAGGCATATGGCGGGAGGCACACTGGTCACCTGGGATGCCCTATTGGGGACACCTGCTGTGTTCACTCTCTGGAGACTGTCTGGGGGGACACATTGGCTCATTCGAATAATTTCACTTGAATAATTTAACTCACTTGAATAGTTTTTCAGTCTAGGGGAAGGTTGAACCCAGCACCTAGGACATGCTAGGCAAATGCTCTCTGTGGAGCTATGCACCAGTGCTTGAATAATTTTTGAGACTATATCCAATATATATATATATGATATATATTATATATATATATAATTTTATTTTATTTTTATTTTTTTAAGAGGAAGCCAGGCAAGGCTGCTGCAGGTAGAAACAACAAAGCTGGCACAGCGTGAGGGCTCCAGCCCAGGAACGGGAGGGAGCAGGGGCTCAGATCTAGGCCCAGCACTGACCTACTCCATGTTGTCACATGCCCCCTTTCCCCCATCCATCCCACTTCTCCTGGCAGATGGCAGATGCTTCTCCACTCTTTGGCCCTTTCTGTAAGTCAGGAGGGCTGCAGCAAGACAGGCACTTACCTGGACGTCAAATCCTGCCCTGCTGCCACCGAGCCTGGAAAGGAGAAGGGCAGCGGGAACAGCGTGCCAGCAGGGAACAACCCAGGTGAAGGCAGGAGTGTCGCTGAGAGTGGGGTGGCTCCCGGGGGAAGGTGGCTTTGAGCAAAGGGGACAAGGCCTGGACTGGGTGATTCGTGCCCCCCACGATGCAGTCTCCCTGCCTGGCCTGTCTTTTCTCTTCTCTGGTCCAGCTTTAAGTCTCTTCTCTGTTCCAGCTCTTTGGTGTCCTTGCCAGTCTCTCCCTGATTCTCCATGCTCTGCCTTCCTGAGTCCCCACTGCCCTGTGCGCTGCCTGGATTGGAGCAGTTGACAGCTGGGATGCGTAGGTCCCAGTCTTGCCTTGGTTCTGCCCTGGCCCTCTGGGTGACCCTGAGCCTTCAGTTCTCTTTTCTGTTTCTCTAGCTACAGGACGACCATACCAGCTCCTGACTTCCAGGGCCTTTGGGGATGAAACGAGTTGTGCTTCTAAAGCAGCAAAGCAGGCCGCCTCAGAGCCAGCCAGCTAGGACCCACGCACTTATGCACGTCATTACTACAGTTTGGGAGTCCCTTGAGGACAGGGCCTTGCGTGTGTGTCAAGCTTGTGGCATGGCGCCCGTGACTGCTCCCGGAGTCACAGGCAGCCCGTTCTCCTCAGCATGCTTGGTGATAGCTCACTGGATGCTGCATGGTTAGGATGCAGGGCCAAGTTGGTTGGCTTTGGGGTCTGCCTGGGGGCTGGTGAAACACGTTCCTTAGGCGTGTCGGGGTGGGTCGTGGAGCGTGGCGTCGGGGTCTGTGTCTGTTCCTTGCTCCTTCCACTGTGGTACCGCTGCCGTGCTCTGCTTCCTGGCTGCCATGACCTGAGTGGCCTTCTGCCACCCGGCCTTTCTGCCTCGATGGTTCTGCCTTTGGACCAGCTGACCGTGGACGGAACCCATGGGCAAAGTAAGTGGCTCCTCCAAGCTGTGGGTTTCCGGCGTTACGTCCAGCAGTGGGAGAGCCAACCGGAGCAGACGCGACGCCCTCTTGTTTAGTGCTAATCACCCTGTGACCCCAGTGGTATTAGATCCATTTTGCACAGAGCATGACTGCACCACACATGGACTCAGTGGCCGGACTAGTGGGTGCTTGAGTAGTCAGATTTCATGGGTGGATCTGGGTCACTCTGCTGTGCTGTGTGCAGAGCAGGACCTGTGTTGTCCTGTCCCTTGCTGAACGGTCCAGGCCCTTCCTGCTGCCCCTGGCCCTTCTCAGGCTACCCCTTGGGGTGCCAGGGAGCCAGGGTGCAGATGTGGGGCCACAGTGAGCCGTGAACTCATGAGTCTTGAGCCCTGTAATACATACGCACACACATGAAAAACACACACGCACACGCACGCACGCACACGCACACACACGGTGTACATGCTTTCCTCCTGTTCTCCAGGTCTCCAGGGTCACATCCATCTTCACAACTGTGAGCCTGTGGAAGTCCCTGTGCAATGCTACTGCTTGGTAGCAGCTGTTGTGCACCTCGCATCTTTGGCCTCAGCCCCTGGGTTGTCAGCACCCAGGGGTGAGGTGGGACTCTGAGGCCCAGGGAGCTGGCCCCGTGCGGCTAGCAAAGGAGGAGCCAGCACTGTGCACCCAGTGTCATCGGGTGGGACCAACCCACACCCTCTTGGCTTGTTTCCTTTTGACTGGTGGCTTCACCACTCCTCTGTCCAATCCGTCTAGACTGTATTGAAGACTCGCAAGGGACAATAATCAAATAGGAAGGACTGAAGGGAGAACAGAGGAGATGTAAGTGCGGGGGCTGCAGGCGGCACTCAGAGGAGCCAGCAGCTGGCTGGCCAGAGAGGATGCTGAGCTGAGTGTAGGGGACAAGTAAGGGTGGGGTAGGGTGGACGCTCTGTTTCTCAGTCATACACAGGTGTCCAAGGAAGGAAGATTCACAGGAGGAAGTTGGCCCCTCCCGCCTTATGCCAGGCAAGTGCCCACCACTGCCCCCCAGCTGAGCAAAGGGAAGGAGGCAGTAGGAGGCGTGCAGAGGCTGAGACGGCTTTGAGGGAAGAGTGGCCCAGGCGAGGGGAAAGTCAGCGCCAGCGCTGCAGCCGGAGCCAGGCACAGTGAGCAGGGCACAGCCGGCGCAGCCAGGGAGCTGGAGAAGGCCTGTGTGGCCGCAGGGAAAGGAGGGAGTGGGGTGGCAGCAGATGAGCTGCCGAGGAATTGGGGGCCAGATGGTGAGGCCCCTGGACGCTCCATTTAAAAGGATCCCTCTGGCTGCCACGTTCCAGGCGACTGGAGGAGGGGCGGGGGCAGAGTAGGGAGGGGAGGCTGCACGAGACAGTCTAACACTCTAATGGGGATTCGCTGAGGGACTGGATGTGGGCAGGGAGCAAGGGTGTCGTGGTGACGCCAAGGTTCTGTTCAATTTGCTGGGAAGGCTGGCTGGCCGGGCCCAGAGGGAGGCTGGAGCCCTGAGGGTGGGCAGGGGCTGAGGCCAGCAGGGAAGAGGGGACACCCTCATCCCCATGGCTGACAGGGGGGCTCTGGACCAAAGAGCAGGGTTTCTTCCGCTCCTGGGGCTCCCTGGGTCCCATCCTGGACCCAGGAAGGGACACTTTCTTTGTGGGCTGGGTGGGGGCTGGGATGGGAGCAGCCCTGGGGTGGCTGACCCTCTCCACTTGTCCTGCCCACCTCTGCACCCACCCGCACATCTGCCCAACCTCCTGGTCCGCCTTCCGTCCCTCCTTCCTCTCCGCTTACTGCCCCTCCCACCTGTTCAGCTGCACTCAGCACTCCAGCTCCCAGCCTGCTGTCGGCAGGGGCCCTCAGCCCCTGCCCTCAGCCGTGGGCCAGGCGGACTGGGCCGGGCCCTGCTGCCCTGGATTTCACACCCGCGTGTCTGGCCCTGAAGCTGTTTCTCCACAGGACGGAGTATGGGCCAGTGAATGCTCTTCATTATTTCTAATTTGAGGCCAGACAGGCTGGTGACTACCTGTGAGTTGACTGTCAAGCATGTCCACATCATTTAAATTAGCAGCGCTATCAAGCTAGGCGTGGTGGCTCACACCAGTAATTTCAGCACTCTGGGAGGCTGAGGCAGTAGGCTCCCAAGTTTGAGGCCAGCCTGGGCAACTCAGTGACTCAGCAAGACACTATCGCAAATTTTAAAACAAAGAACTAAACAACTAAAAAGAGCTGGGGACATAGTGCAGTGCAAAGGCCCTGGATTCAATTCTCCGTTTCTTTTCTTTTTTTGTAAATTTAGGACAGGGTCTACAGTGTCTCACTGTGTAGATTGGACTTGCAGCGATCCTCCTGTTTACATCCTCCCGAGTGCTACAATTACAGGCATGAGGTGCAGCACGCTCCGCGGGCAGGGCAGGCACCACAGGCTGGGGATCAAACTCCTGGCCCCTGCATCTGCAGAAGCAGGTGCTTTAATCCACTGAGCTACTTGGCTGGCCCCTTCAATTCTCTATTTCTTAAAAAAAAAAGAAAAAAAAAGAAAAAAAATCATTATTAGAAAAAGCTCCTGGTCAGGACAGGCCTCTTGGTTTGGGTTCCGGAAACAAATGGCAGAGGAACAGTGGACGCAGCCGCATGGGCAGGACAGGCTGCACAGCTCTGGAGCTGGGCTGGTGTCTGGCCTTTGTCCTGAGGGCATGGGGAGCCCGGGAAGGCTTCTGAGCTAGAGAATGACCCACCCTGGGCTGCATTAACTGGTGGTGCCATGGAGAAGAGAGAAAAAAAGGAAAGTTGTTCGATGTGGGAAGGCCAGCGAGGAGGCATTGGCTTGGTCCTGGTGCAGGTGAGACAGACATGTGCTGGCCTCAGGGCTCCCGACTGAGGAAATGTCACCATCCCCACCCGGCCCTTGCTGGGCTTCTTCTCCCCTCACTGGTGCCATCTGCATGTGGGTTTTGAGCCCGAGTCCCTCCCCTCTACCTGCACAGACCCTGCATCTCCAGGCCCACGCCCAGGCCATAGCTCCCCAAGCCCCCAGCCCCAGCCTGGCCCTGCTGATGTGGCCCACAGCTCGGCCAGAGGGATCCTTCCAACCCAGCTTGCCCTGCTCCCCATGTGTGGCACGGGCATATTGTGCGGCGCCCCTTCTGTGCTGCGTTCTCCCTTGGGGAATCAGAGTCGGCTGCAGGGGACAGAGTCAGGCAAGGCCTCGCTGGGGACCAGGACACCGGTGCTGAGGTCCAGAGGGTTTTGGGAAGTAGGTCTAGCCAGAGAGAAGGCACAAGGCAGCGGTGGAACCATGGAGGAAGCAGAGTCCTGTTCCCCTAAGAGCCATCCCGCCGTGGTGTCCCCTTGTCCTGGGATGGCAGCTTGGGAGCTGCAAAGGGCTAAACCTGGGCAGGGGACAGGGCTGGGAGTAGACAGAGATGCAAAGACCCTATGTGTTTACAGCTTTATAGAAATATTATTCCTATGCCATAAAATCCACCCTTCAAAGTATCCAACTCTGTGGCGTTTGGTACATTCACAGCATTGTGAACCCCTGACCCTTATCTGCTCCCAGAATATTTAATCATCCTCTAGAAAACCCCAAACCCATTAGCAGTCAGTCCCATTCCCTCCACCCCCACCCTAGCCACCACCAATCTACTTTCTGTCTCTATGGATTTGCCAGTTTTGGACATTCCCTATAAATGGAATCAGACAACATATGACCTTTTGTGTCTGTCTTCTTTCCACTTAGCATAATGTTCTTAAGATTCACTCACGTAGTATCATGAGTTAGTATTTCGTGCCTTTTCGTGGCTGAATAGTAGTCCACTGCACGGATTCATCACATTTTGTCCATTTATCTATTAATGTGCATTTAGGTTGTTTCCAGTTTTTGGCTTTTTATGAATGACGCTGATATAGACGTTCACGTGTGTCTTTGTGTGGACATAGGTTTTCATTTCTTTCGAGTGCCTGTACTTAGAAGTAGAATTGTTGCTTCACACAGTAGCTTGTTTTCCTTCTGATAAGTGGAGACCGTTTTCCCGTGTGAGGGACGGCGCTGTTGTACCTTCCCGTGAGCAGCGCTCACCTTCTCCGGGTCCTCTGCATCCTCACTAGCCTTGCTACTGCCGTCCCTGCCTTCAGCTCTCCCTGCGGGTGTGAAACACTCTCTCCTTGTGGTTTTGATTTGTGACTAATGATGTTGGGCATCTTTTTATGTGTTTGTTGGCCATTTGTAGGTGTTCTTTTATCTTCTTTTTTTTAAAAATTTTTTTTATTTTTTTATTTTGTGTGTGTGTGTGTGTGTGTGTGTGTGTGTGTGTGTGGCCAGCTCAGCCCACCAGGGGGCGGGGCTGGCTGGCATGTGGTGCTGGGGGATTGAACCGCGGTCCCTTTCCTGTGCTTTGCTAAGCTTGTTCTAAGTAGGTGCTTTAGACCACTGAGCCATCTCACCAGCCCCTGTTTGTAGGTGTTCTTTGGAGAAATACCTATTTAAGTTTTGGCACATTTTCTTTTATTTATTTGTTTATTTATTTTTCAGAACCAGGGATTGAACTCAGGCCCTTGCGCTTGCCAGCGAAGCGCTTATTCCACTGAGCCATCTCCCTGGCCCCTTCTTGGCCCATTTTAAAATTAGGTTATTGATCTTTTTATGTATTTAGTACAGGGTCTCACTATGCAGCTCAGACTTGTAGTAATCCTGTCTCAGCCTCCCCAGCGCTGGGATTACAGGCTTGTGCCACCACACCCAGTTTCAGGGCCAGGGCAATGCACCTGGAGTTCTGGGGCTGGCATGGCATGCAGTACTGGGGATTGAACTCTGGTCCTTGCACTTGCTAGGTAGGCGCTTAGACTGCCAACCTATCTCCTCAGCCCCAAGTTTTGTATATTTCGAAAAACAAGGAGCCGGAACGTCAGGCCAAGGGCACAGGCTCTGGGGCTCTGCCAGCCTCCTACCCCCAGTCCTGGGGGCTGTGGACTCAGAGGCCTTACCCAGAATGATAGACACCTGCCACATCCTGGCTCCCTGCATCCCTCCAGGTCTCCCGGCAGCACATGGCACGGGATCAAGGCTTCAGAGGGGCTGCAGTGCCACACCCTCTGGGCTTGCGAAGGGAACACTCTGACTCCTTTCAGCAGTGGTCACAGAGAAGCTGCCACTTGCTCCACGCCTCCATGACATGGCTACAGCCACCCATGTGACAGACCAGCTGCCCCTGCGGCACAGAGGTCAAGGCTGAGGCTTCCCAAGCAGCCGCATGGCCTGCGCTTGGGCAGGAGCTCTGCCAGGCCAGCCACAGCCCCCTCAGGCCAGGCCAGCCACAGCCCCCTCAGGCCAGGCCCTCCCTCTCCCTGCTTATTTAAACTTTCTTGAACTTTCCACAGTTTGTAAGTTGAGCTCCTAGAACTTTGAAAACCAAGGGAAATGTTAAAAAACAAAAGCCAACCGCAGCCGCTGGCTGATTGGGCTGTGGCGTTTGGGGATTCTCTCTCTGTGGCTGCCCAAGCCTGGGACCTGGGCTGAAGACACCGAAGGAAGTGTGCTTGCTGGGTCTGTCGCGTGGTTGTCACCTCTTCCAAAAGCCCCGTGGGCCGGGTGTTCTCCTACCCTCATTGCCTGGACTCTGTGTCCATTCATGAATAGATGCTCTTTCTTCGTGCTGGGGCCCCTGCCCTGGGGGGGGGGCTATGAGTTCTGAAACAGGAGAGGATCTTTCCAGTTCAGAGACAGGATCCTGGTGCCTGTGGGAGCTGAGGAGGGCTGTGGATGCTGCCTTCAGCGTCCTTCAGGGAGGGCTGGGATTTCAACAGGCAGTGAGGACATTCCTGGCAGAGACAGCAGGCAAAGGCCCAGTTCACCCCACGGGAGCGACCTGTCTGGGGGTGGGCTGCACCAGAGCCTCTGCTGGCCCAAGGCTGCTTTCTCAGGGTGGAGAGCAGCTGAAGATGAGGGGACCCAGCTGGGGAGGGTTGTCCCTGGTCCCAGGAGAACCATTTTGTGGCCTTGCTATATTCCCTGTCCTGCTCCTAAGTGCTAATGAGCCCTCCAGATCTGCTCTGTGGCCGGCCTGCCCCTCGGTGCGCAGTTCCCCTCCTGTCTGTCCCTTAAGTCAGATGACTGCCCTCTCTTCCCAGGAGACCTCTGGGATCCAGACAGCGTTTTTTTTGCCTTTGCGGGCTTGGCGGCCTCGGGCTTGCTCCTCTCTCCGGCAGCACCCCAGCTGGGCCTGCCACCCGCCACCTGCCACCCGCCCACGTGGACCCCCCTCTGGCCCTGCTGGCGCCGCTGCGGCTTTGGCAGGCTTTGGGCCCTGAGGCCTCTCTGCTCACTGATTACGCAGCAGCCGGTGGGCTTGGGAGCCAGCCGTGAGAGATTTATTGTGGTTTTTAGGGGGTGTTTAGGAGCCAACGTGATAATGTCTGTGAACGCACTTTGTAAACTGTAACGGGGGAGTGCCATGCGCACGTGAAGGGCGGGAGCCCAGCCCCCAGATGACATCCCGGGGCTCTGCTGCAAAACCCCTCCAGTCTGGGGCTGGGTGGGCTGGAGAAGCCCTGCCAGGCTCTAGAGCGAGAGTGCCAACCTTCTTTCGCTGGAATAGGGCCTCCCGGGGGCCGTGGGTCTGTCTGTGTCACCAGGCAGCCCTGGAGTGAGCTGCGAGCCAGAAAATTGCCCAGGTCCCTCCCTCGCTCAAGAAGCCTTGTTGCACTGCTGCGACAGTGATGGTGAGACAGCTTCCCGGCTGCTGGGTGGGAGCGACACCTCCTGACCCCTGCGGAGGGGAGATGCCATGGGAGGGTAGAGAGGTCAGCCAGGCCATCCAGAAAGGGGAGGAAGGGCACTCTGTCACCCCTTCCTGGTGGCTGAGTGTCACTGCTGCCCCTGGAGAATTGTTATCCTGTGGCAAGTATCTGTTGGTCACCTACTTATGCGCAGCACTGTCCTAGGTATAGTGGGGACAGGAGCACAGGGATCAGGACACCCAAATTCCTGCACACTCCTGGACCTCTGGGAAAGCAGGGTGAAGACAGATGATTCCCAGGTGAATGCAGATATGATTGTAAATAATGCTGTCTCTATAGAGACAGAATAGATAACTGTGACTGCTGAAGCTTGGTGGAGGCCAGAGAGGGCTCTGTGAGGGTGCTGCTCTCCAGGCCGTGTCACCTCTACAGCCTCCAGAACAGTCCTGGCCTCTGAGGAGCTTGGATGGTCCCCCAAACCCCTGCCAATCACAACTCCCAAGGCCTGTAGCCTATGCAGCCTTGGCACTCCCAAGCCTGCAGACAAGGGGTGGCCCAGGCTGTGCGGGGTTCTGGGAGAAAGGTTCCTCTTTGCCTTCCTCTGGAAGACCAGTCTCCTTTCTGGGCTTGACTCTGGATTGCTCCTGACCCAGGCAGGGGCTTCCCCATCTTGCCACCCCTGGACTCATGGCCAGGGTACCCAGCTTGGTGGACTGCACTTTAGCCTGCTAGGCTGGGCTGGGCTCTGGGCACCACACCAAGAGGCGGCTGCTGCAGGAGCTGCTCTGCCCCCATTTAACAGTCGAGGAAACCAAGGCTGCCTAGAGGGTCCCAGCTGGCAGAAGTGGAATGTGAACATAGGCCTGTCTCCTGATTTTCTGAACTAAGTCAGGCCCCGTGGTCTCCTGGGGACAGCAAGAGGGCTTCCCTGAGCTTGGAACTGAGCATAAGAATCACTCAAGCTCAGTGATGCTGCTTGAAAATCACTAGCAGAGAGGAACTCTCCTGGGATGTGCAACTGGAAAGTTTCCCCCTTTTCCGTTTCCCTTGTAAGAATCACAGTCTTGATGGGGCCTCATGATTGTCTGGCTGTGCTCAGGGGATGTATGTATTGTCCCATGTCAAACTCCTTACAGTTTCTTAAATCACTGGGGATATAGCTCAGTGGCACAGTGCCTGCCTGGGAAGTGCAAGGTCCTGAGTTCAATTCTCAGTAAAAAAAAAAAAAAAAAAAAAAAAAAAAACGTTTCTTAAGTCAGTTGGTCTTCTTGGGTTTGGCCCCTACACGTTTTACAGATAAAACAACTTAGGCCCTGAGCAGGTGTCACAGCTAGGAGGTAGGGAAATCAGGATCCAAACCCAGCAGGGCTCACCGCAGAGTCTGAGCCCTTAGCTTCCTGGTTCTCTCTCCTTCTTGCCAGTCTGCTGTCCTGTTTGGGTCCCCAACCTTATGAGGTTATTCTCCTTGGTCACAAATGAGAACACTGAGGCCCAAGAAGGGTTTCGCAGCTTGTGTGTGGCTGCTGGCTGTGGAGCTAGGCCATTTCCTGAGTGAGGAGTGCACCTGCTGGGGCCACTGTGACAAGCTGGTAGTTAAGAGGTGGGGACAGGGTCTTGGCATTTGCCCAGGCTGTGCAAAACTCTGGAATGGAGCCCTGTCTGGGGCCAGTCCTGGGATGCAGGTCCTGGGCTCTCCATTTGAGGGATCTGCATCCATTCGACCCACCTAGGCTAGATCTGCTAGGCTCTGTCCAGTGGGAGGGGTCTAGCTTTCCTGTGTGGTGGCAACACTCTTGTGGACTGTACAGGCCCTTTGTACCCTATCCCATCTGTCCCCTGGAGGTGGAGATCAGGCTCTCCGACCCTATTTCTTCTCTGTCAAGTGGGATCCTGGTGAAAACCATGTGTGTGACAGATTTTTAGTAAAACCTGTGATGTGTCTGGTAGCTGCAAAAGGGCAGCTCTTGCCTGGCTCCTCTGTGGGCTCCTCACAGAGGCAGCCTTGGTACCTGAGACACCTGCGCAGGGGACACCTCACCCAGCTGTGTGGGGCTGGGGTGCTGTCTAGCTCTCATCCTCCCCTCAGGGTGCCAGGCAGCACTCCCCTCAGATCCTGAGGCTCTGGCCCCCTGGACGCTGTACCTTCTGGGAGAGTCCATGCCAGTCTCAGGGAAGCAGGGACAGGAGCCCAGCAGCCTGGCAGTGGGATTAAGGTGGAGAAAAATAAAGCGTGGAAGTTATTAGCTTTCTTGGTTGGCAAGAGCTACCCTGAATGAACATTTGGGGCTTTTAAAATGAACATCAGCCGCAGGGGCCGGTGCCCTGTGCCCACCACGGCCCAGGCCGCCTAGTGGAATCCAGTCCCTGCTGTTCCTCTTTGGTTGCCGCTCAGCCAACACTCACTGAGAGCCTACTGTGGGCCAGGCCCAGAGCCAGGATGGAGGGAGACTCCAGCCAGAGAGCCGAGCTCTGTGGTGTCAGCGCAGCCGCAGAAGCCCCAGTGCCAGGCAGCGAGGAAGCAAGCAGGAGGGCGGGGTGGGGGGCACCACCTCCCGCGGGGCCGTGGGCAGTGGGAGAGGCTGGGGGGCAGCGCCCGTGCTGCCCGGGGCAGGCCTTCAGGGTTGTGAGGTGGGCATCCGGTGGGCATTCGGCAGAGAGTCCTGCTGGGGCACCAGGCCGGGGCTGGCGTGGCGTGAGCACCCGCGTGCCCGGGGCGGGCAGGTGGGCCAGCTGTGGCCGGTGTTCTGCAAGCTTGCTGCCAAGCGGCACCGCGGGAGGGGCAGGCTTCTGCCCGAGTCTCTTCTCTTCCAAAATGAGCTACTATGTGGATTTTTATGTGAAAATTCCCCATTTTTAAATGATGGGAATTAATTCTAATTAAAAACAACAAAAAAATGCTGTGGTGTCAAACCAAGCATGGCTTCAGGCTGGATTGGCCGCGTGGGCCAAGAGTTCCCGATCTCCGGTGGCGACTGCGACGGAGGGGCCAGGGGTGGAGCAGGCCGGTTTGGGGGG
>NW_004524729.1:244959-305943 GCF_000260255.1 Octodon degus | reverse complement strand
CCGGAGCCCGGCCCCGCTGTCCGGGCTCTCCTGCGGGACCGATGCCGGCCCTCCGGCCGCCAGGGTAAGGGGACAGCGCGGGCGCGGGCGCGGCGGGGGCGGGGAGAAGGGTGGACCCCCGCCCCGGGGGCCCCGAGGCCCGCCGAGCAAGCGCCAGCAGCGTCTGGCACGTGGGGGCGTCTCAAGTTCCCTCTGGAGGCTGGACAGGTGGCGAGAGCGCGGGGGTGTGATGCTCAAAGGCTGGCACTTCACTGCGTGCCTACTGTGCGCCAGCCGTGACCCTGTTGTCAGAGTGGGGGCTGTTTGTCCCCATTGTACAGATGAGAAAACGGAGGCCGAAAGGGCAAGTAGGTTGGGAAGTGGCCGAGTCACAGTTTGACCCCCAGGCTGCTGGAGGCTAAAGCCAGAGAGCAGTGCCTTCTGAGGCCCGCGTGGCAGTGGATTGAGTCGATGAATATTTCATTGTCAAAAAGATGGGAAAAAAAATCATCCATTGTCCCACCACCATCACGCAGCCACTGTGGCGCTGGGGTTCTTTATTTAGGCCTTGTGCTTTCTTCTGCTTCTCATAGGAGTGTACTTTGGGCCAGGCGGTCCCTTGCTTCTTCCTGGCTGTCACACCTAAGCCGAAAGGTCTTACAACAAATCTCTTAGCCCTGGGGGCCTGGGTCTCCAGCCTAGAGGAGAAGGGCACACCAGGGTGGCCAAGGAGTTGCAGATGGGATAGGTGGCCCTGAAGGAAGGGGAGAAGGTGAGGAGGGAGGACCCAGGCCTGAGGGCAAGGGGTGTCCACATTACCCACTCAAGGGGCGCCAGCAAGTGAAGGACCAATGGTGGCCCCAGTGGCCAACTGGGAATTAGGGGCAGTATGGCCTCCTGACTCCCTCTCTGCAAGGTGGAGTGGGGAAGGGGCTTCCTGCTTCCTCCCCTAGAAATCTTCTGTGGCTTCCCAAAGGATATCATGTGCTCCCTAAGCTGGAGTTCATTCTGCTCAGAATTTGGAACCTGGGGCCAACATTTGGGTCCTGGCCTCACCCAAGACTGAGCCTGGCTTCTGGGCCCTGCTGGGAGCTCTCTGGCCCAGTGTCTTATTCTTCCCCAGGCCTGTGACATCCCTGCCACTCCATACCCCAACTGGCACACTCTGGCACTTGCCTGTCCAGCCAGTGGGGTCCTGTTGGTTTTACCCCTTTTCTTCTGACCTGGATGAACCTCTGCTCCTGTGCTGTGAGCTTCAGACTGGGATGCCAGCACCAGAGCTCTTTCTAAATGCAGCTGTGAGCGGGCAAACTCCTTAGCTGTTCACAAACCTAAACTAGGCCAAACTCCTGAGTGTCCCTTGAGGCTGGGCTTCTTGGTCTCCTCTGCCTTCCCCCTCCCCCATGAGCCAGATGTCCCTTGGTCTTCAAGCCCCTGAGCCCAGAGGTGGTCCCCATCCCTGCCCACGCCGCCATCCTCACTGGTACCCACAGGCCCCCACCTCCCTAGCAGACTGATGGACTATGTTCCTGCCCATGAGCCCCAGCTCCTGGTGCCCCCTGCCATCAGTTCTGTCAGCATGGCAGGGCAGTTCCAGGGCCACTTTGCCCGCCACTAGGCTGGGCACTCTGGGAGAGCCGGGGCCTGGGGTGGTGTGTCCCCAGGGTCCAGCACCCATGGCCAGCTTTGTGCTCTTTGAGGATGGGTCTCTGTTCCCACAGAGTCAGTGAGGAGCAGCAGGGCAGAAGCTGCCTGCCTCTGTGGGGTCTCCCACCCCTGAGCTGAGCAGAAGCCAAGGAGTGATCTTGCTCTCAGGGACCCACGGGCTGTGACCCTCAGCCTGGGAGTTCGGCGGCTGGGGCTTTCTCCCATCAGTATTTGCTGGGGCAGTAGTGGCAGGTGCTCAGGTGCAGGACCTGTCCCCAGGGACCTCAGTCCCCTCTGCCCATCAAGCCCACCACCGATGTCCTCCCGGGGGTCGGGGAGAGTTATGTCAGGCCCTCTGGCCGAGCGCCAGGGCTCCCCACGGAACTATAAATTGACCTGTCGGGAGAGGGAAGAGATTAATGTCCGCCATCTTCATTAGCGCGTCCCCCGGGGTGACGGCGTCTGCCCTGAGCTGGCTGATTGGAGGGGGTGTGAGTGAGTGAGTGGGGGGGTCCTCCCCCCACCCCTAGAAAGGCAAGGGGCAGAGGCGAGGGCCTGCCACAGAGCTGCGGCCTCCTCCCACTGCTGGAAGGGCCGTCCCTGTGGCCTCTGCTCCTGGCAGCAGGCGCGCGCTTTGATGGAGGACCTGTGTGCTAATTGGGGGCAGAGATGCGCGGCCCGCAGCTCCGCGGGGCTCCCAGGCTGACACCGCGGCTCAGCGGCATCGTGGGGCCTTCATTAGAGGCTTTTCCCCTGACCAGAAAGGAGCCCGCTGTGGGCGGTGGGGGGGCGCCCCTCCCCTCCTTTCCCCTGCGCTTTCCTCTCCCCTCCCCCTCCTCCTTTATTGCGTTGATGATGGGGAGGGAGGCAGCTTTGGCGTGTGGAAAAATGAGGGATTGGCGGCAGCCATCTGAGTGGGAGACCTTGTTCATCCTGATGACTCTGACCTTGGTTTAAGCCCTCGATGGCTGTGCACCTGAAGGTCCTTGTCAGGCAGGTGACTTGGTCATGCTGGGGGCCTTGGGGTGGGGTGGGGGCAGGGTGGAGTGGGAAGGTCTGGGATCAGGCCAGCGAGTTTGGACTTGTCTTTGGAAATGAGGGCAGAGCAGAGCCTGAGGCTGAGATACAGGCTGCCTGGGTTCAAGTCGTGTTCCTGGGATGCCCTGGGCCTCTTGTCAGGCTGTGGCTAAGGGCCGAGGCTGGATTGTGGGTTAACGGTGTCTTTCCTTGGAACAGAAAGGGAACCTCTACCCAGAGGAGCAGCTGCAGCAGCAGTCCGAGGGGCATCATTTGTTCGCTCACTCATTCTGTCAGCGCACCCTCCCGCTCTGGAGTCTTGTACCCACAGAGGTCACCTCACCCTAGGATAGCCCTCTGGAGAAAGACTCAGGAGCAAATGGGGACAGACCTCAGGAGCAGCTGGGACCTCTTGAAAGGAGCCCTCCAGGGTTTAGGAAGGCTCCAAGGGGACCAGCGAGGTGGAAATGGGGCCACTGTTCCTTGCAGATGTTGTTTGCTCCAGCCCCTGATGTGGGGGACAAGCTAGTCCCTGAGGTCTTGGTCACTGGGCTGTCCCCAGGGTGGGAGCAGGGGGAGCTGCCAGATCTGCATCTTGGGGGACCATCGGAGGGGATGGGTCCCACTCCACGCAGATGGGCCCAGCAGCTGGACCATCCTGTGGAGTGGTTGAATTTCCTTCAGGCTGTGCCACTTGCCTGGTGGGGTGATGTGGCAGGGCATGTGGCTTTCCGCCCTTGAGCGTCAGTGTCCTCATTTTCCATTGTGGGGATCATACTGGGCTGACACAGGGTCCAAGCAGAGAGGCTAGTGTTTTGTGGGTCTTTCTAGCCCCAGCCAGCCATTGCACCCCCTGCGGTGGACCTCTTGGCAGTTTGCTGCCCAGAGAACCCTGGTGAAGTGAGGCCTAGGCTTCTCTGCACCCCTAAGTTTCTTCATCAGCCAGTTAGGGGAGTACTAAATGCTCATGCTGCCCTGTGGATATTTGAATAAAAGTGCATGTTTTAGGGATCTCAGACCTCAGCTCTGAGTCCGGGCTCAGTAGCCATCGTGCTGTGTGGCCTTGGGTACATTGCTCAACCTCTCTGTGCCTGTGTTCACGCCTGGAGCTGCCAGGAGATGCTGCACACTGAAAACCACAGTGAGGATCTCACTGACCCGTAAGCACTCGCTTCCAGCAAGGACTGAGTCCCGGGCCTGGAGTCCAAGTTCTGGGTGGAGCCACTGCCCTCTGGGCTATTGTGTGAGGCTTGGGCTTGGTCCAGACTCTTAAGGGCATCTGTGGGGCATTGTGTCATCTTCCTGCCTAACCCCACCCAGATGTGGGGGCCGGGAGAAGAAGGGCTGCTCACAGGACTTAAGGGGCTGATAGTTTGTGGAACATCCCAGACCCCCACATGTAGAGGATGTCCTAGGGCCCCTGTTTCCCATCTGGAAAATGGGACCACACACCCTGCTCT
This sequence comes from Octodon degus, assembly GCF_000260255.1. Lineage (NCBI taxonomy): Eukaryota > Metazoa > Chordata > Mammalia > Rodentia > Octodontidae > Octodon > Octodon degus. The sequence continues at coordinate 301,840 of NW_004524729.1, read as the reverse complement.
CACAGGCCCTTCACTCTGAAACTATGTTTCATCTGAATTTTAGCCACCCTGTGTAACACGCATCTGAACGGGTGCCAGCCCGGTTTAGCAGGAGTTGGGTTGAAACACACAGTCGTTCGGACTTGGATGTATTAAGACTGCCCTCCGCGAGTCCCGTGTGGGAAGACAGATGATGAAGAGGCGCCTATTGTTGCTGCTGTGCGTGCCCAGCCCGTCCCGCCTGGCAGCTTCATCGCAGGAGCTGGCAACATGGCTGTCTGCCTCCGCCTTCTGAGCAGGCAGGAATCACTAACGCGTTAGCAGTTTCATTAAGCCTCTCGCCAGCCTCCCGCCTCCCTCCCGGGCCTCCTCGGTAATTATTTTCCCAGCCCTTCCACTTGAGGCCCCTCAGCCAGCTCTTTGGGATTGGCCGAGTGGCCCCCACAGACTGGGCTTCTGGGCCTGGGCTCTGCCCTGGGCACCTCCCTCCTGGCTTCCCTGTTGCCATTTAAGCTTTGTGTCCCCTTGAGGCCTCCGTGCAAATGCAGAGCTGCTGTCTGCCAGGGGTGATGGTTAACCCGTTCCTATACACCCGTGCACGTGTGTTCTCAGCACCACCGACCTCCGTGCGGCTCAGCAAAGATCTCGGGCCCTGTGGGGCTGTTGGGAGCAGGCCCCAGGGACCCCACTGTGAGGGAGCTGGAATGCATGTGCTGCAAAAGCCGTGAACATGTGGGGCGCTGGGCGGGTAGACAGATGTGCAGTGTGGGGCTGTGTGGAGACTGAGAGGAGCTGGGTGCAGAGTGGATTCTTGCACCCCAGAGGGTCATCTTCTTGGGGACCTCTGTCTCCTAGGGCAAGCATGAGACACAGGTGGGCCAGCCCAAAGGCACCATCCTCCTCACCATGAGGATTGATTGTGGAATAGGTACGACTCCCCTTTGAGCCCATCGGAGCCTGCCCTGGAATTTTCCCGAAGGGTCAGGGATACTGGAACTGAGACCCCTGGGACTGGAGGGTGGGAACGTGGGGCTGCCACCTTCCTCCGCAGCCACAGCCAGGGAGGACAGTGTCCATGAAGGTCTTTACGTGGAGGGAGTAGAGCGGAGGTCCGCAGTCCGCAGCCAGCTGGTCTGAGACCGCCCTGGAATTTTTCAGTTATGTGAATGAATACAGTCTTCTCTTGCTTGAGCTCTTTTGAGTTGTGTTTCTTTCTCTTGCAACATGGAGAGTGCTGGTGAATGCGGGAGGATAGAGAAGAATCAGGCAGGATTTTCTAAAAGAGGTAACATTTTGAATTGAATCTTTTTTTTGGCACCAGGAGTTGAACTCAGGGCCTTATGCTCACTGGGCAGGTGCTGTGCTGCTCAGCTGGGTCTTGAAGAATGAATAGGAGTTTGTCCAGCAGAAAAAGAAGAGGAACACTGAGGGGGAGAAACAACAGAGCCAAGATCCAGGAGCATTGGGAATGGGGAGATGGCTCAGTAGAATAAGCGCTTCCCTGGCAAGCGCAAGGGCCTGAGTTCAATCCCCAGTTCTACAAAAAAACCAAAAACAACAACAACAACAACAAAAAAAACCCACCAAGATCTAGAAGCAGGAAAGTGCAGGGAGACCAAGTATGGGCTGTGGTGCCAGGGCTTGTCAACAGGCTGGAAATGCCAAGGTGAAGAGGTAGGAGATGACTTGCTGAGGGTGAGGCGGGGTGGGCAGGCCAGGACACGAGGGCAAGGAGGGCACAGTGCCGCATACAGGTTGGTGAAGCCCTTTGAGGAGGAGCCTGGTGTCAAGCAGGAAAGGAAGTGAGGGCCACACAGCAGTGTGTGAGGTGTGAGGAGGTGGCACTGGAAGGTGGCAGGTGCTGCCAATGTGGTTATGTCCATTTGTACCTGCAGACTGGTAGGTCAGGCACTCGCTCATTGAACAGATTTCACCCCCTGGCACACAGGCTGATGGGGAGACAGACAGTGAGTAAGGGAGAAGGTCCCTGAGCATGGGGAAGAGTGGGACCATGTGGGGACCTGGCCAGGGTGCTGGGGAGGCTGCTTCAACTGGAGTTGTTTGAACTAGGACCTGACAAACAGGAACGCCAGCCCCAGGAGATCCAGGGAAGAGCACCTACCAGGCAGGTGCAAAGGCCCTGCGGCAGGGGAGGAGGGAGGCCGGTGTGGTTGCGGTGTTGGGGGTGGGCGTGTGGGGATTGCAGGGGTCGACTGTGTAGGGCTACGGGCCCAGGAAGGGGCTTGGTTTTATTCTCCCCAGGATGGGGAAGGGAATCTTTACAGGGTCTGTCGGTGGGCAGGGCTGAAAGCAGAGACCAGGAAAGGAGGGGATATGGGATGGGACAGGGCAGTGACACCTAGGGAGGACAGGGACACCAGGGCGGAGGGCACTGGGCTCTGCAGAGCCCATCGGGGACCCAGGGCAGAGGCCATGGTGGTGGGGGAGGCTTCTCCAGGTGAGCCCAGCGCGAGTTGTAGAGCTGTCTGCCATCCTGGATGCAGCCAGTGCGAGGGTCCCTCTGGCCCTCGCAGATCCTGGCTGCAGCCCACCAGTGACAGCCTGCCACCCGTGCCCCTGTCACCCTCTGCAGCAAGGCGCTCGCCCAAGCTGCTCTGCCTTTTGGTGCCAGCTGGTGTGCTCAGCCGGAGGAGGCCACCCTGGCAGGGCCAAGGTCACAGGCTGCGGCCTGCATGGGTGGCTGGCTGTTCCTAGATTGGGAGGTGCCTGGGGTGGTGCCTGGTCCCTGAGGCAATGGCCTGGGGGGAGCTTGGAATGTGGGAACCCTAAGGACGCCCAGTCCCCCTCCCCCATAACTCCACCCCCTCCTCTGCTGGCCATCCTTCCCCTTCTCACATCAGTGCTCCCGCCTCTCTGCTTCCTGGTACCCAGAGCCCAGCTTTCTGGCTGCTGCTGACTCTTGCCCTTTGCCAGGATGCGCCCTTGTCTGCTCCCCCATGCTCCCCAGTTCAGCTCTGTTCAGGCTGGAATTGTGCAGCAGATTGATTCACTTCATAAGGGTCCGGAGGCCTACTCTGTGCTGAGGGCTGCAGGCTCCAGGAGAGCGGCCCAGATCGCACTAGGCGCCTCCAGCAGCCAGATCGCACTAGGCGCCTCCAGCAGAGTGGCTGAGCAGAGGGATGCACACCTGTGCCTGGGTGGGGGGGTGGGCGCAGCCGTGCAGGAAGCACAGGATGTGTGCAGGGGCTCGGACCAAGGCTGCGGGGTCAGGGGAGGTGCCAACCACGGCTGTGTAGGGAGGAGAGCATTCCAGGCGGGGCTGCAGGTTCCTCACTGACAGATGGGGCCGGCATGGCGTCCCCGGCCTGGGCCCATCCCGAAGTTGTGTTGCTGGTGGCCAGGGTGAGGGTTCTGAGCACTAATTCAGCAAAGAGGCTAAAACCCCTGTGGAAAAGACAGAATTCAAGAGCTGCCAGCTGGGTCAGGTCCTGTGCCCGGGAGGCCGAGGCCACTCTCAGGAGAGTCACTTGATTGAGCCCCTCTTCTCCTTGAAGGATTCCTAGCAATGATACTTAGCATAGCACCTGGCATGGTGACACCTCCACCAGCATTGGGATACCTGGCTTTGTGTGTAATAGGCTGTTGCCTATTAGGGGCGTATGTCTTTGCCGCCTCTTTTCCTGCCTCACCTTCGGCTCCGAGGGCAGTGCCTGAGCAAGACCGCGGTGGGTGTTTGTTGACTGACTGACTGAGTGAGTGAGTGAGTGACTGTGGGAATGGGCAGACCCCAGGCTGTGGGGAGGACTGAGCACTGGCTATGCTGGTGAGCTCTGGGAGTCTGCCGTGTCCAGGGCGCTGACATGGGATCCCAGCCATTCAGCCACTTCCGGACCCCTCACCAGGGCAGTTCTCAGACACTAGATTTCTTAGATACTCGTTTTTCTTCTCTGTAAAATGGCACCAAGAATGGCTCTGACCCTCTGGCCCATCTCAGGTTCTCTGGCACACCATGAGAAAGTGCTTTGCAGCTGGGTCTGTGGGAACATCGGTGGTGGTGCTGCCCTCCGATGTCTGTCAGCTGCCCAAGCCCAGGGAGATAGGTGGTGTTCGGGCTCTGGACGGGGAAGGCTTCGCCTTGCCTCTAGCTGTGTGTCCAGGGCCTGGCAGACCCCGTCCCACAGGTCTGCCCCATGCCTGCCTTGGCTGGGTTTCCTGTACCCTCTGCCTGTGCTCCAGCATCCTGTTGGGCCCCTGGCAGGGATGCCCAGGGCGGGTCTGGCATGCAGTAGGTAGGGTGGCCACCCGGAGGCCTGGCCCCAGCCTGACTTCTGCTGCTGGCCCTGGTGTGTACCCACGGGAGGCAGGCTGCTGTCTTGAGTGTGTGCTGTGTGCTGAGCTGGGTAATATGGAGCTCTGAGAGGCTCTCCGCTGTGAGCAGGGGCCTGGAACTGAGGCCCAAAGCAGCCCAAGGCATTGGGGGAAATCAGATGTTTGCTTGCTTTTTTTTTTTTTTTTTTTTTTTTTTGAGGTGCTGGGGATGGAAGCCAGGCTTCACTTCTGCCAGGCAAGCACTCCCACCGAGCTGCACCCCCAGCACAGCCAGGTGCTTTGATGTGGTGGTCGTGAGCCAGGTGTGAATACACCCTGAGGGGGGTGCCATCCTCTTAAACCCCTTAAACCTCTGCACACCTGGTGAGGCAGCTATGGTCACTGTCCTTATTTTGCACATGTGGAGAAATGGGGGTGAAGGTAGGTCTCCTTCTGGCTTTCTTGGGGGGGCTTAACTTTTTCTGGAAAGGAGGGCATATTGGGGATTGAACACAGGGCTTTTGTCCACACCTCACCTCCATAGCCCATTTATCCTTTTTTAAATTTTGAGACAGGGTCTTTCTAAGTTGCTCCATATCCAGGCTGGGCTTGGACCAGAACTTGCAGCCCTCCTGCCTCAGCCTCCCAGAGGGATCACAGGCGTGCGCCACCACACCTGGCTTTGGAACCTAACTTGATATAGAAGAGTGCACACATCTGGAGCGCTTAGCTATAGACACCTATGTAACCCCCACCCATCCCCAGGGGGCTGCTGCATGTCTTGCCACCTGCTTTTCCTGTCACCCACCTGTTGCCAAAGGCATCTCACGGTGGAGGGCTCTCTGTCTGGGCTGCACAGTGTCCCTTCCATGGTAGCTTGATGTCTGCGCTGTTGCTGGATTAGAACATGGCAGCACTGGGACCTGGGTCCCCCCCTTTTTTAAAAAATGTGTTTGGTACAGGGTCTTACTGCACAGCTCAGACTCAGTGATCATCCTGTTTTCAGCCTCCCAGTGCTGGGATTACAGGCACGTGCCACCATGCCCGGACTTAGTGGTCAGCTCAGTGCACCCAGGGGCAGGGCCGGCTCAGCCTGTGGTGCCAGGGATTGAACTCCGGTCCCTGCACTTGGCTAAGCCGGTGCTTAGTCCACTGAGCTATCTCACGGACCCAACCTGGGTCCTCTTACCCCTCTCCCCATGATGCACAGAGCCAGTGCTGCTGTTTTGAGTTGTGTTGCCCTTGGCATGAGAACCCAAGCCCTCCTCATCCCTGGCTAGTGCATGACAGGTCCCACAGCTATTGTCACCTGCCATTGACATAGATGCACTGTTTGTCCTCAGTGCCCCGAGCTCCTTCTGCCGTGGGCATCTGTGTGTACAGTGCCCTCCTCTGCCCTCCACTTCCATTGTCAGGCTCACATCCCCAGAGGGGCTCTGTTGGAGTGTCACCTCCTCCAGGTGGCCTGCCCAGAGCATCCCAAACCTGGCACAGCCTCTTGGTGGAGGTTGCAAGGCTGGTTCACATTGCTGTACCTCCCCCTGTCATTTGTCATGAAGCTTCTGGCGGCGGCTTCTCTCCCACGAGACCGACTGCAGGAGGCAGTGGTGGTGTCTGCGGAGTGTGTGCCCGGGTCCCTAGCACCAGGCCTGGCTCTGTTCACTCATGTTTGCAGACATCTGTTCATTGAGCAAGTCCCTGTGCCTGACACGGAGCAGCCTCCTGGCTGCGATTTGCCAAGTGAATGGGTAGATGGGTGAGTGAATGGACGAGTGAATCAGGGTCTGTGAGTCCTGCAGTCTGTGTTCCTGCTGCCGCCTACCTCCGCTCTGGGCCTCTGTCTTCCCTGCACCATGGCCCGCATTGGTCCTGACGTTTGGCAAACTTTTCCCCATCTTTGTCACTGGGCTCCTTGAAGTCCCTATTGGAAGCTGGGCTCTGGGCCCAGCGCTGTCCAGGGATAAGGCGACGCCACCTGGCTGACCGTGGTCCCAGAGCTCAGGCTGCAGCGGGGCTCGAGAGGCAGTGGGAGAAGGTGGTGCTGGACCGGCTGCTCCCCCCCCCCCCCCCCCGTGAGCCACTTTTCCTTTTGAGTTCAGTCCTGGCTGTGAAACCGAGTGGTTGTGGTGACCCCAGCACTGACGGGGCCCACTGGGTCTCCAGGGCGCAGCTGGCCCTGGCCTCAGCCCTGCGGCTGCCCTGCGCTGTGTAGTAGTGGTGGCAGCTCCACAGCTTAGCGGCTCGTCAGCCAGGCAGGCGGTGTCCTGGGGCCGCGTTTGATTAGTTCAGGTTGACAGTCGCGCTCCGCAGCGCTGCCGGGAGGGGAGCCTGATTACCCTAATGAAGCTTGAACGCAGTTTGTCATCCAAACAGCTGGTTCCGAGCTGTGCTGCTGCCAGCTGCCTGGCTCAGCCGTGTAGCTGTGTGCCCGGCTCCACCCCAGCCTTGAGTGGCCTGCCACCATGGTGACCACGCAGGGGGTGGCACCCCTGGGCGGGCTGTGGGGCAGCTTTGGGGAGTGGGGCAGGCCACCATAGGACCTTGGTGAGTCATTGAAAAGCTGGAGCAGGGCAGCTTTTTGGGACATAAGACAACCCCTAACTGGATCTCAGTTTCCCTGTCTGTAAAGTGGACACTGGGGACCTTGTTTCTGATATCAGACTATGGTTGTCGCCTTCTCTGGGATTTCTTCCCAGGCTCTGTAGACTGGACTAGGAGAGTTGTGGGCACCTATGACCCTGTCATGTAGTTGATAAAACTGCACTGTCCCGGTCGGTCCCAATAGCTGTATCTCATTTGATCACTGATTCACTTACACATTCAGCAACTGTTCAGACTGAGCACATGGCAAGGCTCAAGCCGGTCACTGGCTTACTGTCCTGGAGTGTGCAGTCTGGTGGTGGAGATGCGGGAGGCTTGAGCTCATCTGAGAGGCCAAGGAGGGCTTCCTGGAGGAGGTGGCATTGGAGCGTGGGAGACCCAGAAGGAGAGGCACAGGAAGAGCATTTCAGGCAGGAGGAACAGTGCCTGCGGACGCCCTGCAGGGCGCGAGAGGCTGCGTCCAGACGCGGCGAGCACGTGGGGTTCCATCCACACTAAGGTGGGGCAGATTTGCTCTGCTGAGCTCTCCTTTAGCCTGCCTGCCTTCCCTCCCTCGGTCCTTCCCTCCCATCTTCCTCCCGTCCTTCTTTCCTTCCTTCCTTTCTCTTGTTTTAAAGAGAAGGAAAGTTATCAGAGAATAGGAGTGGGAAATGGGCACTAGGAACAGCTCCTGAGAGGCAGGAGGGGTCCCAAATGGGTTGCCCCTTTTAGCCTTTCTGAGAGTCCTACAAAGAAGGATCATTATTCTGTGCTGTAGGGAAACTGAGGCCCTTGTCATGAGACAGTGGCGCTCCTAGGGGCTACCCGGTGGTCCCTGGGAGTCCCTGGGTGAGGGTTGTCTTCTTAGCCTGAGGTAGAGTCTGCAGGGGTTACTAAGGTGACAAGAGGGTGGAGCTGGGGCATAGGGGCTGAGAATTCAGGTCCTGGCTTGGCAGAGGCAGTTAGGGCAGACAGGGACCTGCAGGTACCTGGGGCTCCCCTAGACAGTGAACGGGTCTTCTGGTACCTTGGGCCAGGACCTGTGTCACAACCTGGTGGCCAGAGTCCATTCCTCCTCTGCTGCCTACTCTGCTGGTTTGGCTGCCCAGGGCTGGCACAGCAGGCTTAGGAAGGAAACTGAGGAAGCTGAGGGTGGGGAACCCTCACTTATAGTTCCGAGAGCTTCTGTACTCCCAGGGCCGACTCTGAGCTGCTTCTCTGCCTTTGCAGCTACCATCGTGGCCACCGTGTCAGCCCTCCTGTGTCCCTGTGGTGGCTCCTGGATGCCCTTCCAGCACACGGCCGTGGTGGTCCCCCTGCTCCCACTGCCCCATTGGTCTCATCACCCCTCCTCCCACATTGGCGTGGCTCCCCATGACAGGCTGCCCAGCTTCGCCCCACTCCCCCTGCACTGACCCTGCCTGCTACTCTTTCTCTGCCCTGGAATAAGCACAGTCCCCTCGTCTGGACAGGGGACTGGGGGACCCTGGGTCCTTGTTTCGCCATGGCCACTGTCCTTTCCCAGCAGGTATGTGCAGGCTGGTGCCAGGCTGGGCAGATGGGAGCAGCCCTTGGCAGCCACAGGACTGGAGCTGAAGATGGGTGTATGATGCACTGGGGGAGGGAGGAATGCCCACTGCTTAGCTCCCTGCTGTTGCTGCCATGTGCTGTGACTGCCCTGGGAACTGGCTCATCTGATCCACCCCAGGGCAACTCTGCCACACACTCTAGGGGGTGGGTGGGCAGGTGGGAGAAGGGAGGGGTGTGGGTGGGTCTGTTCCTGCGGCTGAGGTGTGTGCTCAGGTGGCGAGGGCCCTCTGGCCCTCCCACGCGGTGGTCAGGGAGGCCCTGGGCACTGTACCCGGGCCCCTTCTCTGCTGGGGTGTGGCTCTCTGGCCAGGCTGTCAGTGCTTTCTCGATGCTTGGAGACATGCCAGGCCCTTGCCAGGAGCCGGGACCGGCACTGAGCATTTGCCATGTATCTTCCCCTTGGCCACTCCTGTAACCTTGTGGAGCTGTGTGGTCCCCCTCTCCCATGTCACAGAGGAGAAACTGAGGCCCAGAGAGCCATAGAGCCAGGGCATGGGTGAGCTGGGCTTTGCTCCTGGGTCCCTGAGACCAGAACAGAACCAAGAAGAGACAGGAAGAGTCAGGGTCGTGGCTGGTGAGCAGACCAGGGCTGGTGTGGGTGCAGCTGGCACTGAGCTGAGCTGCCCCCTCGCGGGGACTGGACCTGGGCCTTAGGACCATAAGTTGCCTAATGGTACAGGTGCCCAGCCAGTGCAACCGCAGGGATGCCTGCTGAGGTGCCCCTCGGGAGGCTGGGCTCTGCAGAGGCACAGGGCAGAGGTAGTGGCAGGCACCCTCTCCTCAGCCTGTCTGGGAGTTGCATGGGTTCAGGTGAGAGAAGCCAGGCCTGACCCAGTGACAGGGCACATGGGACACATGTAGAGCTAAAGGTGATGGATATTGCAGCTGAGACTGGGCCAGCACATACTGAGGAGGTCAGAAGGTTTCCTGCAGGGGGAGGCCCAGAGTGTGGTGGGAGGGTAGGTAGGGGTTCAGTGTGCTGGGCTGGGGGAGTCCTGTGCCAAGGCCTGTGGTGAGGCAGCAGTGGGAGGCGGTGTGTGTGATGGAACAGGAGACCCATGGCAGCTTGGTGCCGCCCGATGCTGTGAGACCTGAGCGCAGAGGTCCATTGGGTATCAGCTGTGGACTTTGGGATTTGCTGAACCTCCAGATTCACAGCCCAGCTGGCTTCTCCTGCCCACTGTCTTGGGTACTTTGGAAAGTGCTGCTTTTCAGCCTGTTTCCCGGTCTATAAAATGGGCTCATTATCCCTACACCAAGGCCTGGACAGGGAGTGTCTTCCACATTTCTGGGGGTGGCCAGTCATCCCCGCAGCCCCAGGTGGAAGTGGTGAGGAGGCCTCCATCCTGCCCAACGCTTCTGTCCCGATGGCAGGTTGGGGAGGGGGTGTGTTCATGGCTGAGGTGAGAGACCAGGAAGGGACCCCCTGCTCTGTTCTCCTGCTCCTCCAGCACCAAGCCCTTGCCTGTCTGGAGGTGCCAGAGCTGTGTCTAGCAGGATGCTCGGCTGTGTGCTCAGGGCTTGCCCATACCCCGACCACAGGATGCCAACCTCAGACCTGGCATGAACCCCAGCCGAGTGTCTCCACGGTGCCCTTCCCAGTTGGGAGATGCGCACCTCACCGGTCCATGGTAGCCCTTAGTGCAGGCTTAGTACTTCCCCATCTGGGCCAATGCCCGTGATACACTTCTGGCTGTGGAGAAAGATACTCAGAAGTGACAGGTAAGTCACCTGGCTTTGTGATAGGGCAGGCTGGTGCCCTCTCTGGGTTCCAGCTTCACCCTGGGCTGTCTGTGCATGCGGGAGCCTCCCTGGGGGCCACCCCAGAGCCATACCCATAGGGACAGAGTGAGGGGCAGTGTTAGGGATGCCCTCCTGCTGGGTGGTTGCCTGGTTACCGTGCCATTGTCCCAGGAAGGGGACTCCTGCGGGGCATAGTTGGCCCCCACTGTATCTTGGTTGTGAAGGGGCCTTGGAGGGGGGACACTGATGTCCAGTGACATCTGCAGGCAGAGTGAGCCAGGGCCAGAGTCTCCAGGACAAGCACTGGCTCTCTTGCTGTGGGGCAGCCTGGCCCCTCTGTTCCTGGACTCCCTGATGACCTCATTCACCATCGGACCTGAGCTTTGTGGAGTTGTTCTGCTACCTAGGGCCCTTCCCATCGTGCCTGGCGCCCTGTGCCCCTGTGTCCCCCACCCCGGACTCTCCCTCTGTTCACAGCTTAGGCTGCACCCCCCCAGTCCTGGCAGGTGAGTGCATTCCCTGGCCCCCGTCCTCAGGAGCCTTGACTGTGGGTCACCCCAGCTTTGACTCTGCTTGGAGTGTGAGCTCCTTGAGGGCCAAGACATGGGCCTGCGCATGTCCTGCCTGCTAGAGACACCTGGCAGAATGCCCAGCCCAGCCCAGCTCCTTGGGCAGAGAATGGAGTCTTGAGTCCCTCCCTCCGGGGCTGATGGGATTCTCAGTGGGGAAGAGGACCCAGGTTGATGCCAGCTCTGCTTCACAGCGATGCCCTTGGGGAGGTGACCAGGGTTTGCTGAGCAGGAAATGGTGGAGGTCTGGGACCACTCAGGGGCTGGGGCCCCCACCTGTCAGATGATGGGAAGCTGAGGAGCGGCCAGCAGGTGGGAGGGGACATCCTGGGACACTTTCTGGAAGTCTGAGCAGGCTCCTGCTGCGCCACACTCCCGTGCCTGGCCCTGCCCACCCCAGAGCAGTCGGGGGAGCCCCATGTTCTGCCGCATCCCACAGGACCTGTGCGAGGAAGTCCAGAGGCCTGAAGGCTGAGCGCTCTGAAGGGGAGTTCGTGGGGGACCTGGGACTCGTGGCGCTTTGCTGTCTGCCCATCCGTCCGTCTGTCCATCTAGCAGTCATGTCCATAGTCCCAGCCCTGAGTGAGGGACCGGGCTAGGCATGGTGCTCAGCAGTGGTTGCCGCTGCCTTTTGTCATGCATCTGAGCCTCCGATTCTTCTGGTGTCCCCTTGTGCATGCGCCCTGGGCTGCCCGCCTCCTCTAGGCCATGATGTCCTCTCCTGTCAGGTGAGGCAGAGAATGGCGTAGCGGGCACTCCCTTGAGGCAGTGGCTGGAGAAGGACGTCAGCAGGGCACCCAGTCCCAGGTAGAGATGTCTTCGGAATCACTGCAGCTTGTCCACGGTTTCCCTTCCTCATCCATCTTGCCATGCCTTACAACACGAATGGAGGTTGGTCTGCGACTGCTCCCAGCTCTGCTGTCTCCCCCACTGTGTTCCCTGCTCTGGTCCCTTCTGGTGACAGGCACAGCAGCAGCTGCAACAGCTCGCCCTCCAGGGCACCCGCTTGGTTGCTCAGTGGAGGAGTATCTCATAGCCACATGGAGAAGTTGGCACAGTTGTTAACCCCTTTTACAGATGAGGACACTGAGGCCACAGGCTGAGAGGCAGAGGCAGGCCCCTGGCTCTGAGTTCTGTGCCCCAAACCTTGGTGCCCGTGCTTCTGGGCTCTTCCTGGACCACAGCCCCTGTGACTTAGCACAGTGGCACTCAGCCAAGCGGCCCAGCCTCCCTCCTGCTCCCCCGTCTTGTCCTGGAGCCTTTGTACTTGTAGTGTCCCTGGCATGTCCTCACGCATGGCTCAGCTCAGTTGCCAACTTGTGAGGCTGCTTCTGGCTCCCTGGGAGCAGCACTGTACCCTCCTCTTGTCCCTTGCTGTGGTATCTTCCCTGGACATACAGTTCCTCCCTGTGATGCTAACACATCAAAAACGGGGACCTCTGAGGGCCTCGCAGCGCCCGACCCCAGGACCCAGGCTGTGCCTGTCTGCTGCTCCCAGCTGTGCACTGGCATGCCTTCCGCAGCCAGCCCGTCCCTTCTACACTGGGGCCCTGGGGTGGGTTGGTTGGCGATGACTTTGATCTTTCACAAGAGCCCCGAGAAAACTGAGCAAGGAGAGCAATCCACACCTGAGCCCCATGGGGAGTCTCAGAACTGCCTCCCTTTGTTCACACCTTCGTTCAGTCAGCCCTGTGTTAGGAGCCTTTCTGCTGGCCACATGCTCCAGGCTAAAGGAAGGCTCGTCCAGGGACACAAGGAACACCATGCTTGCTTCTGGTGCAGCGCCTCCTCCTCCGCAGAAGGACCTCTCTGGTCTCACAGTCAAGGAAGGGCTTGTTGTCTGTCTGACAAGTCCACCAACCTGCTCCTCCGATGACTGGCGGGAAGCCCCGCACCAGATTGTGCCAGCCTCAGAGGGACCTTGCGGTGTGTGGGACTCCGCTGCTTGTGGCGGCTGCCCCTCCCGGCTCTGAATGGGGCTCAGGCCCTGGGACGTCTTCACTGTGTGAATGGCTGCGTGCACTGTGACTCCATTTCCCTGAATACTACGAGCTGTGTTTTCTGTTTCCTCAGATTCTTTTTTGGGTGAGAGAGGAAACAACACTGATGGCAGTATTAATAGCAGCCGCAGTAATCGTTGCTCCTGTCTCCAGGGCCCGTGCTATGTGCTGGGCGTTGTTCCAAGCGTCTCCCATGTGTTGATTCGTCTCATTGGTGTGGGCCTGGGAGGTAGGTGTAAGGACTCCTGTTGAGTGGCTTCGCATTTCCTCCTGGCACGGAGGGAACTGACAATTTGCCCAAGGCCCCAAGGAGGGAGGGAGGAAGTGTCCCCAGTAGTCCTCCCCCACGCCTGTTCTTCTTGAATTGGTCATTGTAAGCAGGAATCCATTTTGTAGAAGCAGGGAGGCAGGGCCCTGGGAGTGGCCTTCTGGGACAGGCCACTGTGGGCAGCGAGGACAGGAGCACAGAGCCACCTGCGGGCTAAAACCTTAGCGTTAGCTGAGGTGGGAGAGAAGGGTTCCGTAGACCTGGGGCCTGGCTTGCAGGGCAGTGGGGTGGGGGTCTTATCTCCCCTGCAGGGAGTGCCTTTGTGTCCCCAAAGGGGCTGTGTCCAGTAAGTCATGTAGCCTGGGTAGCATGTTCCTGGTGCCTGCCTCCCCTTGGGTTGGGGAGAACTGTCCCTTGGAGTCTGTGTCTGTCACCGAGAGGCCAGGGTGCAGTGTCCCTGGTCAGCCTGGGATGGAGATGGCCTTAAATCCATTCTCAGCCCTTGCTCCTGAATTGCTTGTGTGGTTTTTACAGTTGCTTGGGGAACTGTAAGTCTGTGTTGCCTGACTCCTGTGTATTTAAATTCTCAGCCATAATGTTATATTAACTCATTTTTTGCAGTTTCCTGGGAGGCTGTGTGTACATTACGAGGCAGTGAGGGAGGGGAGCAAGCTCTGCCTGTGGACAAACACAGCTGGGAGTATGCCTGGCCTGGGTACTGCCGCGGGGCCCTGTCACCAGCAGGCCCCCAAGAGAGGCATTTCCTGCCAGTGAGGCATTCTCAGTACCCAGGTCTCTGCAGCTGCTGAGGTGCAGCTTGTGGGTGATGAACTGGGAATCACAGCTCGGGATGGTTCGGAGCTTGAGCAAGGCTGTGTGTGTGTGTGTGGGGGGTCATGTGTCCTGTGCATTTATGTCCCAAGAGGCGTATCTGTCCCCTTACCTACCCCCGCATACCTGCTGAGCACCTACTATGTACCTAGCCTGGAGACTGCAGAAACACTGTCAAGCATGTTGGGCTGCTTCGGGAGGATTTGCTGGGGACATGGCTATTAATCTGACTGACATAATCACTCTTCCTGCCGGGGGCTGGGACAGTCCTCATGGGACAACAAAGCTAGGTAGAGGGGTGGCAGTGGCATGAGTAGAAAAGGACACGTGGGGGCAGAGACCAGAAGGAGGAAGGGGCCTGACTGGCCGTGCACCCGACTTGTTTTGTTCTGGTTCTTGAGACAAGGCCTTGCTATGTAGGCCTCAAACACATGGTGATCCTCCTGCCTCAGTCTCCTGAGCAAGTGTGCCGCCACACCCGACCCTGTGCACACTAGGCTCGCTGAGGCCGTGGGGCTCATTCTGTGCTCATTTCACAGAGGCACCAAGGTTAGCAGCTGCTGCTAACAGGGAAGAGCCAGCATCAAAGCCAGGCTGCCCGCATTCTCACTGCTCTGTTGTGTAGCTCTGTGGGAAAAAGGAATTTGAGGAGGTGGAGCAGAATGTGCAAAGGCCCAGAGGTTGGAACACAGAGCAGCCAGTGTGGGTGGAGCAGAGCAGGCGGAGGAGGGGTGGGAAGAGCGGAAGATGCAGAAACTGGGGCTGCTCTTCAGGGAGATCAGTGTGGAGAGTTGGGGCTCAGGGTGCTCCCCTCCTGTGTCTGCTTCGAAGTAGCAGAGGGGGAATGGAGGGAGGGTGGTAGATGGGTGGGCAGAGCGTTGGAGTGTGGACCTGTAGGTCAGGCCTGGGAGAGCCAGGGGCTGGGGTTGGAGGAAACAGAGCTTCCTGGGAAAGGGCTGCTCAGCCAAGATCTGGTCATTTGGGGACATGGTCGCCTCTGGGCATCAGCAAGACTGGAATCTTCAGCCAGCTTCCTAGCCCATGAAAAGGCTCCTGCAGGGCCCTTGCAGGGATGCTTAGCCTGCTTCGTTGTTTAGTTGTTCATTTACTAACAACTGTTGCCTCAGTTTCTTCATCCAGAAGCAGGAGCCCTGGTATTCATGGGGGCCAGAGATAATGGTTACAAAGAGTTGGCTCGAGTGAAATGGTAGAAGAGTGTCTCCAGGGAACGGAAGGTCAGGGAGTGCAGTGACACGGTCAGAACCTCCTGTAGCCAGGCCCAGCTGTGGAATCTGAGGGAAGAGGAGCCTTGGGTCGAGTCCCCTACCATCCCCGGTGCACTCGTAGGGTCTTTGTGGCTTTGCATGGCCACCCAGGCCCAGGTGGGCAGGGCTGGCACACTGGGGGGATGGGGCTGTGGCGGGGGGATGGGCCTCAGCTCTTGCTGCCCGTGGGTACTGGGGCAGGCCCGGAGGAGCACCCTGCTTCCCTGCAGTGCTTGCTGCCCAGGTGTGCTCTTTCTCCCTTGCAGTGGTCTTTCCCTTGCACGCCTTAGCGCAGGCCAACACCGCCTCTAGGGAACTTTCCTTGACTAAGTCTCATGGTCACACACCTTGGTGCCCCTGTGGCACTGTGCTTGCCTCACTCTCAGAGTGGACATTGCTGGATACTGTGATCTGCCCTCTGGTAGCCAGTCTGGGGCCTTCTCTACATAGGGGACTGTGTCACCTCTGGTGTTTCCCATGCTACTGTGGGGGAGGGGAGTAGCCGGGGCCTGAACCTTGCTATGTAAGTGCAACCCCTGGCTGGTTTCCTGGTCCCAGGCCTCAGCCGACCACTTAGAAATGTCTCACATATGAGGCCTAGAGGTGGTCAGTGCTCCCTGCATGGGGACAGCAGGCCCTGGTGACATCTGTGTGTCTTGAGGTACTGGGAATGATGCCCACTAGACCAGCAGTGCCCTCACTAGCCCTGGTGTTTCACAGAGGCAGGCTGGTCACCTGCAGCCTGGTGGCTGGGCCAGGGTCGTCCCTGAGCCATGGTGGTCAATGAAGGCTTGGCTGGGTAGTGCAGGGTGCCTGGGCAGAGGGCCTGCACCACCCCCTTGCCAGGCCTGAGCCTGCTCCTTGGAAACATCCCCAAGAGCAAGGCTCTGTTCTTCCTCTTAATGAGGAAAGCTCTTCTCTCTTGCCTGCCATCCTCCCTTCTTCCAAAATGGATTTACCGTTCCGCTGCACAGCGCTCCTCCCTCCTCCCCCTCCCCTCTCCTCTCACAGGCTGCCGAGGGAAGTGGAGGGTGTTATTGTATATTTTAGCCGATTGTTCCCCTTACGCCCCAGTCTCTTTTGGGTGGGGCTGGGGGGATGGGGGAGTAAGTAAATTATATATTGAACTCCTAACTAGAGCTGAGGCCTTGTGGTTTCCATGGCAACCAGGCTGGAAATAGCTCGGAGTGACATCAGCACGGTACAGGTATAGCCAGATCCAGCCATTCTCCAAACAAGCTGGCTCCAAGGGGAGTGAGGGATGTGCAGCTGTTAGCATATGCAAATCAGGACTGGTCAGCAGGGTGGGGCCTGGGGTGCCCCAGCAGGGCCTGTGGCTGAGGCCAGGGCTTCTGGCAGGTATGCAGGCTGGGGGTGCTGATGGGGTCAGGACTCAGGCCCACCCTGCACACACCTCTCTTCTGAGACTTGTTGGGGCCTCCAGTGAGGGGCCCAGGTTGCCTGGGCCTGCCTGCCCCAAAGGGATCTGGGAGTGTGGCCAGCGGCGCTGCCAAGGATGGGCGGGCACACAGTGGCGAGGAGCCGGATGGTTCCCTGTCTGGGCTCGAGTGGGATCTGGCTCTTCTTGGCTGGTGGGTGCCTTTGAAGCCAGCCACCTAATTGGGCCCTGTAAGATGCCTGCCAGTTTTCTCACCAGGCCTGTGAGGGAGGGATCACCTTGCACCCGCTTGGCCCTCTTCCTCCACTCTGTGCAGCCCAGGGCGTGTGAAGGGCCACTGGCCCCTGCCCTCCAGCGCTCCTCCACTGGGCCCAGTGCCCCTTCCTACCCAGCTCCAATGGGAGACCTGAGCAGAGCTTGGCTGTGTCACATGCCTCTCTGAGCCAGCATCTACCTCGGGTGAAGTGGGGTGCTTTCCTTGCACGTGGTGAGGGGCTAATGGGGAGCCCCTGGGAAAGGGCCTGGAGCACCTGATGGGCCTGACACAGTTGGAAGGTGAGGAGGTCACCCATCATGTGTTTACAGTGCAGCTGTGTCACCCAGCGACACTTTGGTGAGGCTCCAGAACTTGAAGTACATTTCTGGGCAAGGTGAAATATTGCCACCTTCAGTGTGGTGATTTCCACGCGAGGGCTCTTGGCTGAACTGCCACCACTCGAGCCAGGCGTGCTCTGTGGCTCAATGAAGTAATTTATTCATCCCAGCAAATGCGGCGGGTGTGCGCGGGTGTGCGAGGCTTGCAAGTCAGCGGGTGGCCTGGGAGTGATCTGCCGGGAGCGCTCATCTGCAGGGGCAGAGGGACACTGGCTACCACCCTGGGCCCCTCGAGGGCACACCAGAGCCCACTTGGCACTGAGGGGCAGGGGAGGGCATTCCAGGGAGGAAAGTAGGTAGGCGCAGAGGCTCAGTTGGAAAAGGGCACTGTGCATTTGGTGGAAGTGATATTTGGAGTGGAAGTATAGGAGGCCAAAGTTTCTCCAGTTTCAGCTTCAAGGACTGGAAGAGAAGAGTTTGGCCATGACCCAGGAGGACGTGGGAGCCACAGGTGTCTCTGGAGCTGAGGGGTGATCCGATCAGAGCTCAGCTTCAGAACAGAACATGGGCTGGGCTGGCAGGGCATGAGGCAGTTTAGACGGAGGAGGTGGTGGTCGTGGGGATGGGATTAACAGCAAGAAAAGAGTTGCCGTGCCCTGGAGAGCCCTTGTCTTCTGGAGTTGCTCCTTGCACGGGCAGAAGTTTGGGGAAAGAGCTTCCTCTTCAGGGTCGTAGGGGATATGAGCTCCTTCTGTGTACAGGGCTCTCAGCATGGGGTCTGAGTGTGTACTCTCCAGGGTTGGGAGGGGAGAGCCACTGCCCTGAATGTTCTGGAATGAGACAGCAGAGATGGGCGGATACCTGATTTCCTGCTTTGGTCTCTAGCTGGGTTCTGGGCCTCAGGCGGGTGTGGCCTCTGGGTTGGGGTGAGGGAGTTTGGCTAGCGCTGGGCCTGAGGCTCTAGGCTGAGAGAACAGCCTTCTCAGCTCATCATCTGGAGATCAGCTGGACACTAGAAGCGGAGCTGGCATAGTAGTCTCTCGGTCTACACGTTTGGGGAACCCTGACGTCTGGGGTGACGTCAGAGGGCCGCTGCGTGGCCAGTGACCTCTGGAACTTCTAGGAACTGGGGTGGCAGAGCTCTTGCTGCAGCCTTCAGATCAAAGCCTGGGGTCCCCCTGCCATTCCTGTAGCAGGTCCTAGTGGGACCTAGGGTTCCAGATGGGAAGACCCAAATGGCCTTGGAGGCCTCCCTCTCCTCCCTTCTCCACAAACCCCATCTCTCTGGAGGCTGTCAGGGGCCCCTGCTTGGGGCCATTGTCAGTAGGGCCCTGGGCATTTGGTGGTGGCTCTGTGTGGTTCTGCCCTCGAGGGGTGGAGCTAGAGGTGCACAGTGAACCACAACCTGTCTGGGTCAGTGTTGGGGTGGTAGTGAGTGAGCCTCAGGGCTGTGGGGGGCCGTGGCCTGTCCTGCAGCCAGAGGAGACCTCCTCCTGGAGGGATGTTTGGGCTGAGCCTCAGGGCCAGTAGACCAGACCCAAGGCAGAGCAGCCAAAGAGGCCCTGGGGGATACATGTGGTCCCCCTGGCCCAGGCCTAGGCTGTGGGCCTCCACACTGTGGCACTGACAGGTTAACCCACATGTCAGCCAGTCAGTCTTTTTTTTTTTTTTTTGTTACTGGTGATTGAACTCAGATCCTTGCGTTTGTCAGTCAAGTGCTTATCCTACTGAGCCATCTCCCTGGCTCCATCCAGTCAGCCTTGATGGAGTGCCCATGGGGTGCCCCAGCTAAGGGGAGGTTAAGTTGGGCCCGGAGACTGAGCAGAGACCCCCAGTTGCATACCCATAGAGATGTTAGGTTTTCCACGGTGCCAACATTTGGAGCCATCATGGGGCATCTCCCCATCACGGTCCCGACCCAGAAGCCAACACAGCACGTCGCCTCAGTTCCGTGTTAGGTGCTTGGTGACTCCCAGTGGACTGAACCTTTCCAGAACTCGCCTTCTGTGGCAGGATCATGTCCTGTGGGACTCTGGAGGTAGCTTCAGCTTCCTGTCTGCCCCTGGTTTTATGTGCTTTGTCTGGTTCCCTGGCACTGTTCCCTTCTGGAGCAGAAGCAGGCACGCGGCTGCTGTGTGGTGAGCCGAAGGTGGGGCCCTGGCTGGGCCCTTGGGTGTGGGCAGATGGGTGGTAGCCCAGACTCATGTCCCATTTCTACCCAGCTGGTCCATGGCAAATCCTTCCAGAAGCAACCCAGGAGCACTGTCACCCCGCAGGCTTCTGGAATTACTGATTTGTCATCCCTTCAGCACCCTCCTCTGGGAGTGCTGTTCTGGGAGTACAGGGTGAATGGGTGAAGGCCAGGGCAGGCTCCCTATTCTTGCCTGGGGGTCCCAGGGCCTGCCTCACCCCTCTGCCAGGCTCAGGCCTCCTGGGTGCAGGCCTGAGGCTCCTCTTCCTGCTGCTAATTGCCGCCCCCAGCCTGGGGAGCAGCTGGGCAGGTGTGGGCTGCCCAGCTACCCGCCCACTCGCCACAGGAGGCCGCGCTGCCTGGGATTTGAGCTCCTCTGAGGGCCTGCGATGCGGCCTCGGGGAAATCATTTTCTGACAGCGGCCATCAATTTTACTGAGAGCCCATCGGCGCTCTGGCAGCCTGTCCCTCGGCGGTGGCAGCTGGTCCGTGTCAAGCCCCTCGGTGTCCTGATGACAGAAGCGATTCGCATTAGGCATCTGCCCCAGAGCACACGTCCGGCAGAGACGGATTCTGGCCAGTTCCAGACATGCACCATGTCACCTCCAGGTTCATTTCTGTGTCCTTGGTTTAGTGGAGACCTTTTCTCCCCACTTACGGGTAGCCAAGTGGTGTTTTGTAGGACTGCCCCAGCAGGAGCCCTGGGACCCTCAGGAATGGGGCTCCTTGCTGTCTCCCAAGACCTTGTAGGCACTGTCCAGGTATGAAGTTCTGCGGGAATCGCCACTGCAGACAGAACTGCCGTTGCCCGGAGATGCAAAGGGCAGGAAGGAGCCACCATGCCCAGATCTCTCAGGAGAGCATCGCAGGCAGAGGTGGGCTCTGCTTGCCATGTTGATCCCATTATAGCCAGGGTCCTCAGCCCGGAGGAGACCAGGGGAGAGTGTGGGTGCTGGCAGATGATCAAAGGAGGCCCGGGAGGTCATGTCCGCTGGGAGCTGTGAAGGGCACAGGATTGCCTGTTGGATTTGATTTGGGGCAGGGACTCTCTGGGGTCAGGAGCAACAGGAAGAAGAGAAGGGAGCTGAGGAGGTGGGGAGGTTCTGTTTGCCATGGGAGACCCTGCCTCTGACGTGGGTGAGCTGGGGTGGCTGGGAGGGTCCAGCCTCTTGGGCTTTCGGTAACTTCACCTGTGGGGTCACTAGCGTTGGCGTTGCGGCCCTGCTGTACACCAGAGTGCTTATTTTCATCCTAGCAACTCTTTCTGCACATTGCAGGTCTGAGTGACAGCCACTGAAACCGTGTGATATATGACAGCCTACAGGTGGGCATTAGTGCCTGCCCTCCCAGGTGGGGAAGGCGCGAGGCCTGTCCAGGGCTGCAGCGTGGTGATGGTGTGAGCTGGGAGGGGAAGCCGAGCTGGGAAAGCTGTGAGGCTCTGGCTGTGCTGTTGTTCCTGGGCAGGGAACCATGAGCCACCCCTGCTCCCAGGCCTGTTCCCCAGCATCCAGTGGATCCCTCCAGTGGGCCCCTTCCCTTGGATAGTATAGGCATGGGCTTGGAGAAGTATGCGGGCATGGGGAGCTTGAGGCCTAGGCACCCACACCTGTGCTGCTGCTCAGAGATGGGAGAGGAGGAAGACTCTCAGCTCCAAGGGACACTCAGCCTCTAGGCTCTGCATGGAGGGATGATCATTCACATCTTTCAGAAAAGCACCCTGGGCTTGGCAGGGATAGGGGACACTGGGGCCTCACACCTGGGCCAGGGCAGCCACTGGGCAGCATTGGTGGAGGATGGGGGTGGCTTAGAACATGGCCATTATTTAGGGTTTGCGTCCCAGTGGCTTGTGGAGGTGGATTCCAGAATCCAAGTGCCTATAGCTCTCTTTGCTCCACGCCCATCTTTACAGCTCCTTCCCTGCATTCTTTGGAGGCCTGGCTCCCACCTGACCTGGCCCATCAGACCCACCAGGAAGGTCAAGTCCAGTCAGGGAGCACTACCCATAAGGATTCCTCTCAGCACAGGCTGGCTCTGACCAGTGTGAGCGTCCCGGGTGCCAGGGAAGCTGCCAGTGGCCAGCGATAGAGTCCTTAAGTTTCTAGCGCCCTGGTTGCTCTTTCATCCATCCGCCCATCTACCCTTCCATTCATTCATTCAGGCTGTATTTGAGGCCCGTAGGCATCCCTTGTTCTGTGGCCCCTGTGTCCGCCGGTCACGTGTCACACTCTCCAATTGCTGCTTGCTTGTGCAGTCAGCTTTACGTGGCTGAAACACCAGGAGTAACCAACTTCTAAAGAGAAAAGGTGTGTTTTGGATCACAGATGTGGCGGTTCTAGGCTGCGGCTGATCGGCCCCATTACATTTGGGGCTGTAGAAAGGCAGCTCATTTTGGTAGGAGTGGGGACGAGAAAGTCCCTCACGGAAGGTTGGGGAACAAAGAGCTGGAGGAGGAGCCTGGAGTCTCCTCATCTCTGGGCAGCCCTTGATAGCTGGAAGACTTCATGCTTAGCTCTGGCGTTTTTGCCACTTCCCAGTAGCGTCAGGCTGGGACCACGACCTCCGAAGGACACTCGGGATCCAGCTTGCAGCACTAAGAGTCCTGGAGGAGCTCTTCCTCACTGTTCTCTTCTTCCTGTTGCCTCCTGGAAGAAATGTTACCGGTAATGATCATTTCTGTTGTCCTGCCTGGGTTCTAAAATACAAACCCTGGGGTCTCGAGACATCCTTCAGGAAGGAGGCCCCCCTTTTTTAAGAGGGGGTCTTGCTCTATAGTCCAAGCTGGCCTTGAACTTGTGACAGTCCTACTGTCTCAGCTGCCTGAGTGCTGAGATTATGGGTGTCAGGCACCATGCTGCGGAAGGAGACTTTTGAATCCTGGTTCCTGGAACATATGTACCCAGGAGGCCAAGGCTGCCTTGACTGGCCTTTCGTGCACAGGTTTGTGGAAGAGGGGAAACGGGTAAAATCAGGTGCACGAGTGGCAGGTTGTGTGTGCCCACAGGATGCCTGGGATTGTGCTGCACCTGGTGCAGGGGAGGGGCCAGAGCCAGGACTGTGGTTTGTGGCTGCCTCATGTCACTGGTGAGGAAGCCGAGGCATGGGACTTGCCTAGCACAGCACACCATCCACTTCAGGACGGGTGGGGGAGGGATCGGGCCTGGGGAGGGTGCTACAGGGTAAAGCCTTCAGGTGCCTGCCCTGCCTCCCTGACCACTGGGGGTGTCAGCTGGTTGGGTATCGCAGCAGCTCAGAGGCCTGGTGCCCCTATGCATGGCCTGCCAGGCCTGCAGCCTGTGCCCCTGTGCCTGAGGGCATCACATTGTGGACCCACACTGGCCAGCCCTTGGCCTGCTGTGGAGCGCCTAATTGGTCTCCTCCAGGCCGTATTTTCTCGGGTATTGATGAGCCAGTGTCACCGAGACACAGCCCGAAGCTGAGCTAAACTCAAGACAGATCGAGCCTGTGCCTCATCAATCTGCCTGCGGCCGCTCTGCTGGACTGGGCGGGAGGGAGGCGGGAGGTGGCGTGGGCGGCTGTGCAGCCCTCATGGGCTCCCAGAGGGGTCTTGGGAAACCACAGAGCCACCTGTGAGGACTGCTGTGTTGATCCCTGCCCTGAAGCATGCGGGTGACCCGGACCTGGCAGCCTGCCAGTCTCCAGCTTCCGACCTGGCCTTCCGCTGCCTGGGGAGAAAGTGTGAATTGCTCCCCGCTGCCCCAGGCCCTCCTCCCTTGCTCTCCAGCACCTGTCCCTTCCATCATATTTCCAGTCAGGAGGCTGCCACTTGCTTCCTCAAACCATACCCCTTCCTCGTGAGAGCCCTGCGTGGAACATTCTGGTCATGTGCTGTCACCTAGGGCTGCTGAAGCACAGCCCCTCAGAGCTAACACACACACCAGGCTGGGTTGCTGCTGTGGTCTGTGTGCTCAGCCTCCTGGACAGCGGGAAGCAGGACTTGGGAGCTTCAGTTACCGTCTGGCCCACTGTGGTACAGGGACATGGGCTTCGGGTCCAGGAGGTGCTCATTTTTTGTTCCCTGCCACAGGCTAGGTACCTGACACATAGTCCTCACATGTTTGAAGCATGAATAGCCCCTATCACTGTAGTAATTAAAAGCTCACTTTCTACTACTCCTGGCATGATAGTCAGACTCTGTGTGACATTCAAGGCTTGCAGGCTTCAATAGACCCAAGTTCTGCTGCCTAGAATTTGCTGCTTCTCATCTTTTCCTTGGTGAACTTCTAGGCACCCTTCAGTGCCCAAACAGACCCCAGCTCTCCTGTGCCGTGTCCTTGACTGCTTCAGGCAGGGTTGGTTTTCTGCCCTGTGACTCCAGCTGCTGGGCACCAGGCTGTGTACAAGCCGTGGAGGAGACAGGGCTGGAAGGGTGGAGATGGGTCCAGGGCTCGATTCGGCCTGTGGACAGAGGCCTCGGCCTTTCTGGAGAGGATGATAAAATGATGTCCTTGTGTCTTGCTTGCTCCATCCTCACCGTGGCCCTGGATTGCCCCATTTTCCAGCTGAGAAGGGCACATCAGGACTTGCAGCAGTTCCTGCAGAGCTGTACTTGAATCCAGAACTGCCTTCTTTCTCAGTGGCTGATGGACCAAGCTTCCTGGTATGTGGCTACCACGGGCTCTTGACCTCTGGTAGCTTCAGGTTCCAGAGTCCTTTGCTTCTGCTTGTGGTCTCAACCTTGTCCCCTTAGCAGGGTCCCTGTTACCTGATGGCCACTGCTATTTGTCCTCAGCAGCCCTAGCGAGTGTTTGCTATGTAGAAATCCCTGGGACCAAACACGAGACTGGTGCATGGTCTGTGGGGACCATGAATGGTTCTTATCCATCTCTGCATCTGTAGGTTGAGCGTCTGCCCCTGTCCTCTGTCCCTTGGCTGACTCTGGGCTCCCTTTCTGTAGCTACCGTCTGTGCTGCTCACATGGCCCTTCCGTGGAGTCCGGGCCAGCTGGCTCTGCCTGTGTGCCCTGTTCACCCACTACCTGGCTCAGGCTGCGGTTGCCACCCCAGGGGCTCCGTATCCACTGCTCCCAGCAAGTACTGGTGGGCACAGTGCGCAGGCCCGGCCCGCTTCATCCTTACCTCTGCTCTCCAGGCAGCTGTTGCCTCCCCACCCCCCACATGTGTGCAAAGGTGGAAACTGAGACTCAGAGAAACGCAGTAACAGTGAAGTAGGGCCAGGGTTGGGAACCTTGTTTGCCTGTGTCTGCTTCTGCCATGCTGTGCCTCCCACCCCTCTCCCCACTGTCCCAGGAACAGTGCCTTCCTCCCCAGACTGTTGCTCACCCAAATTCTATCCTCCTTCAAGGCCCCCTCAGAATGACCAGCGCAGCTCTGAATGGGGGAGACACTCAGGATTCTCTGACTCCCTCACTGCCTGCTGTCGATCCCTGCCCACTGATTGCCTCAGACACCTTTCTAGGCCCAGGGACACTAGAAGAGGAAGTGCAGGCTGAGCAGTTGGACTCTAGGGCTTCACTCAGGGAACTCTGGGACCTGTAACTACCTCCCTGAGCCCCAGTGTCTTTCTCTGTAAGCTGTGATGGTCGGAAGGACTGCATGCCTGTGCGAAGTGTGGGAATAAAACCTGCCGTGCAGGAGGTCCCGGTCCGTACCACATGCTCCTGTCTCTGACCCTGGCCGTACCTGGCCACCTCCAGACAGTGGACATCTCTTTTGTGCCGCCTGGCCCAGTGTGGGTGGGTCCCCTGCCTGGCTGTAGGCTCCTTGTGGGCTAGGACTGCCCCCCACTGTGGCCCCTCACCCCACCCCAGCCACCAGACCAGGGCTCTGCACATAATAGACACTTAATACATGTTTATGGAATTGAATTAACGATAAAATGAGATAATGGCCTGGAAGGAGCCTGAGTTGTTAGAAGGGAATGCACAGCGTAAAAACCAGGCATATTTTTTTAAGCAGATTAATCTGGTCTTAACTCATTCTAATAGCCTGCGCCCCTATTGGCCGAGGCCATTATAATAATATACAGCCAGGGCCGCGAGCTGGGAGACAGCGGTGGCTCAGAGTTGGCCTTCTGGTGGAACCAGAGGGCTGCATCCTAGCTATCCATGGAGCCAGGGCACCTGCTTGGGCCCACAGATGAGTAGGGGAGGTACGCAGAGGCCGTGGGGGCTCACCTGAAGATAGGCAGCTAAAGGCCTGCCTCCCTGCAAGAAGCAGGAAGCATTGCATTCTCTTCTTGATGCTGGGTGCCAGGACTGGAGCTGCCAGATTTCCACCTCATCGGGGCCATTATTTGGTCCCTTGCCCCCGTTGAACACCATCTTCACACACCTGCGAATGTAAGTCTGGTGCTGCAGGATGCATGAACCCCAGTAGGGGTCTGATAGCATCCACTCACACAGCCAGCTGAATCTGAGAGACCTGGAGCTCCCAGAACTATTGGAAAGGGGGAATGGTCTGGCTCCAGGCAGACTCCGTGGGATAGAGGAACCCGGAGCAGCACTTTCCCAGTCGCCTTCCCCGGGTGTCTCCTGGCCCTTCCTGAGTACAGATGAAAGGCAGGAAGTAGTAGGATTTGGCTGGACTGAGGACAGATCGGCCCAGTGGAGCCCAGAGCAGGTGCTCACAGTGCAGGGGGAAGGATAGCTGGAAGGCGACAGCTGTGTTCCACTGGTCATAACTACTGCCAGACCTCCTGTGCAACCATCCTCCCTCAGCTCTTGAGCCCTACCAGCGCCACCAGATGACTTGGGACGGTGCCATCTCACTGGCCTTTGGTTTGGTCTTGAGTAAGGTTTCTGTTACTTGTTAACTGAGCCTGTTTCCTGCTCAGTTGGTGGCTTCAGCAGTGAAGGTGACTGGCACAGCTCCAGGCATGGCAGAAGCTCTGTTGGGGCCCTTTCCCTGATTCTCCCCTCAGTCCCTAAGGGAGGGACCAGGCTGGGGTGCGTCTGGTACCCTGTATTCTGTGGGGTTCCACTGCTCACCACAGAAGCCCACTGGTCACCTGTTGAGGAGTAGCAGTGGGGGATAAGGACATTTCACTCAGCTGGAGGCTGCCCCCCAGCTCAGAGTTTGCCAGGAGGGGCAGGGTCCCTTAGGAGCCCCCCCATTGCTTCCCACCTGCGTCCTAGCAGGCTGACAACCCTCAGCTGCTGGCCCAGCCTGGCAGGGCGGCTGCAGCTTTAATCAGCCATCGCTCCACTTTCCTTGGAAGGAGAAATTGCAGGTGGCAACTCGTAATTTCCCAGGCTTCTCCCTTTCATTAATTTCTCTCTGCAAAATGGAGGCTTTCTGCTGAGCCGGGGAATTGGCAGCCGAGCAAGCGAGTGAACACGGCATCGCTGGCCCGGCCGCGCTCCCTGCCTGGGTGGGGGGAGAAGTGTGGCAAGTGCTACACTCACACTGTTTTCTGTGCCCCCTCCCAGAGGCTGGAGTTCTATGTTCAGATTGGCTTGCCAAGCCCCACTAGGTTTGGAAAATTGCTTGCTTCGCCCTGTGCTTGTTGCTTCATCCCCAGTGGGAAAAAGTAGAGGTGGGGACCTATCAGGGTCTCTTTGGGTGGGGTGTGAAGGGGTCCTATGCCCTCTGCACCCCCAGTGTCCGCTGCATGGGCTCCTGGGCAGGGGGTCTCTCGAGGGCTCTTGCTGCCTCCTTGGAAGAGGGCTGGAGGAGCGGTGGCCACAGTGAGGTGGGCCATGTGTTGAAGACACCTAGCTAGGGGGCCCTGCTGGGCAGGCCAGGGGAACAGAGACTGGAGAGTGGGCAGTCTGTAGGGGCTGGAGTCTGGAAGGATGGATGGGACGCAGGTGGGGAAGAAGTCCCTGCTGTGGAACAGCACATGCTTAGGAACAGGAAGCGTAGCTGTCCATTCATCCCGTAGCTGGTGGCTAAGCAGCCCCTTGGGAGACAACAGCATGGACCTGCGGGATGCACCAGGTGTCTGGAGTGGGTTCAGTCTCCCCTGGGAACTGGGGACACCTGGTCAGATGTGCAGTTTAGAAAGAATAATGGGTGGTCAGCGTGAGGAGCATTGAGAGGGGGGCTTGAGAGGGCTGGGCCTGGGACTGGGGGTGCTGCCCTCAGGTGGGTGGCTGGGCCATTCTCCCTGGGTGGGGGAGGGGAAGTGGTCTGCATGAAGCAGGAGTGGTTGCTGCCTGGTACGAATTAGGGAACTGGGCCATCTGTTTAGCTAATTCACCAGCAGCTTTGGGGACCAGGAGACAGCACTGGTGGGGTGAAGCTGGGTTTTACTTGTGGGGCCTGTGGGCTGGCGTTGTGGATCGGGTGGTATTTGGTGTAGCTCTTGCTCGCTGTCTCCCATGGGTAGCCAGGGAGAGGGTCTGATGTGTACCCAGATCTCCCAGCAGGCTGTGCCTCCTCCAGGGCTCTCTGAGCCTCTCAGAGTCTGCTTCCTGCCTTGGAAAGAGCACAGAGCACAGGGCGGTTGGTAGACCTGGGGCTGGTTTAAGCTGGAGTTCTGGGGGTAGGAGGGGTCCTGTCACTCGGTTGGACAGGATGTGGCTGTCAGCCCCCCTTGGAGAGAGCACATCTGGTTCACATCCTCCACCAAGACCACCTACAAGGCAGCACCCCAGTCCCAGGAAAACTGAGTACCACTGTGGAGGAGCAGGCAGCAAGCAGCCCAGACCTAGCGCTCCTCTCTGAGCTCCTCCGGGCCTCAGTTTTCCCAGTAATGAAATGAGATGCCTTGCCTACCTCCCTGGTGGTGTAAGTCAGGACTGATTGTAACCACAGTGAAGGTCTGGCGGTCAGTGGATGGAGGGTGGCAGGCTTGCAGGTGAGGTGCCCGGTCCTCTCCCAGAGTTGGGGAGCCCTTCAGAGTTGGGGAGGGGGAAGAACAGAGCTAGGACCCCAGGGTCCAGGTTAAGGTGCTCATGCTAAGATGTGGGCCTTCCCTCCCAAGCCCAAGGCCACCTCACCTCCTAACAGAGGCCCCTCCCTGAGGTCTCCCCCACCCAGTCCCTACCTGATTCTCCCCAAGCTTTCAGTCTGTTTACGGAGTTTCTAGGCCAGAATCTAGCACAGCTTTGATCTTTTCTGAGGAATGGGCAGCTGGGGCCGGGCTGGAGCTGGCTGTATATTTTCTCCAGTAATGGGGTATTAAGTAGACAGCCCGGATGGGGATCTCCTGGCGGCAGGAGGGGGTGGGGCACAGCCTGCTTCACATCAGCCTGAAATATGGCCCCATCACCGCCAAACCTCAAAGGATGCTACCTTTGGGCTGGCTGAGAACCAACTTTGATGTTGTTGCAGTGGAGGGATGGGGCAGACCTTCCTGGCACAGGCCAGCTGCAGCCTCAGCCCCAACTGGACGGGCTGTGGTCGGCCAGGTACCTGGGAGAGGGGCCACCCTCTCTGGGCCCTTCCTCACCCCTTCCTCCTTGCCCTTTTCTTGGCTCCCCTGCCCCAGCATTTCCCTTCGGCTCCCTCCTTCCCCTCCCTTCCTCTTCCTCCCTGCTTTGGCTTGAATCATTTCCAAGCTGTGTATGCCTCTCTGGCCCACAGACCCATCTCTCATCCACAAGGGTCCCCTGGGTGAGTTCAGAAAGGGCACAGGCTGCCCAGAGCAGCCCGGGTGCGAGGCAGCCTTCCCTTTCCTCACCTGGCTGGCCGATGGAGCTGAGCAGCAATTAGAAGTTGGGCCCGATGGCCTGGAGTGGATTCCCAGCCCTGGGTTCATCGTGCAAGTCGCTGACATCCTCTGAGCGTCCATGCCCTGGCCTCAAAACTGGGGACATGGTAACCACTGCCCACGGGGCTGTGTTCAGGTTAGATGAGGAAATTCTGCCAGGCGCTGAATCCGTGCCCTGCCTGAGCAAACACTGTTGGTTGCTAGGCTCGCTATTTCTGAATGATCTAGGCCAGGGGCTGGGCCTCAGTTTCCCCCTTGGTATGTAGTGGGAATAACCTCTAGCTTATAGTGTGAGGGTGGGGTCACATCCTATGTCACAGAAATTGGCTCAAGCAGGCTCCCAAAGGTGGCTGTGGTGGTCGTTTCCATGAATGCTTTACCCCAGCATCTTAGACCCACTTGGGTGCCAGGACTGGAGGCTGTGTGGAGCCAGATGTGGTCCTGGCCTAAAGTGCAAGTGGGACGCGCAGCCCTGTGAGGGGGTGGTCAGAACCCGTCAGCCCCATCTGGTGTGTGCTTTGAGGATGGCGATGGGGCAGGGCCCTAGAGAAACCCTGCTATGGCATCATGGACCGAGGGCTGCCGTCTTTCCTTGCCTTGTTCTTTCCTTCTCCCTGCCCCAAGTGTCCTCTGGAGACATCGAGGGCTGGGCAGGAGAGGGCTCAGTTCTTGTCTCTGCCACTTGCTTCCTTTTCTGGCCTTGGTTTCTTTCTCCAGAAGTGGGCTTGGTGGCCTTCCTTGTGTGGCATGGAGGGTGTGAGCCCTCAAAGGCTAGAGGGCCATTGTGAGCCCCTCCCTCCCTTCCCTTCCCCGCTCCCAACACAGCCACCACAGGACAGGATGCACGCACGGCCTGTGCCTTCACCTCTATGCCCTCCGCGTGTACCTGCTGCCACCCCTAGGTAGATCAGGAGAGAAGGCTGCCTGCTCTGCTCCATTCTTGTTCTTACCACAGACCCCTGGCAGTAGTCACCTCTGGCCCTAGCACTGTCTCTTGTCAGTCCTGCCCACTCTGTGAAATCCAGCCTCAGTATCCCCATCTGGAAAATGGGTCTTGTGACACCTGACAGTGCTGTTACTAGTTTCTAGGTCCTGCTCAGTGCCCGGGGCCCTCTCAGCTTTCCTGAGCACAGCCCCTTCCCTGCTGTCCCTTCAGCTGCCTGTGTTACTTCCAGCGTCACCGCCGGGCCAGTGTAGGCTTCTGTACCCCCAGCAGTTCCTCCACAAGGGTGCCTGGTCCTGGGCTCGGGCTGAAGGACCTGCAAGGTTGTGCGGCTACCATCTTCCCGCCCTAGGCCCAGCATATGCCTGTGGCCTGTATGGCTGCCTGGCCAGGGGCCATATGCGCTTGAACAGGAACCTGCCACAGGGAACGACGCCTGGTGGGGGGTGGGGGGGCGGGGGGGCTGAAGCCCTAATGAACCAAGGTTGTAAGTAAGTCCCCTAATCCCCGAGCACAGGGTCTCCTGTTCCCCCCAGAGATCTGTGTTGGCTTTGAGATGCAGTTTAGAAGCTTTGGTGGCTCCAGCACGGCCCTGGCCCCCTCTTGCCCCTGCCCTACCAGGTACTCTCCCCAGTGCTGGGAGCACCTCTCCCTGGGTCCCTGTCACAGCTCCTCTTCGTGTGCTGCTGGTGGGGATGTGATGGTCACCCCCACTTCTGCCACATGAGGGTGGGCCCCTCCCATTGGGCTCACCTGTCTTCTTGTGTGGCCTGGCAGAAACTTCTCGGTTACTTTGCTCACACGGGCTCCTTGGAGCCCTCCATAAACATCCCAAGTGGCTGAGTCTGGCTCTGGGGCTCCCACCCAGCCTTGCCTCTGGCTGCCAGCAGCCATTTGCACCCCACCCTGGGGACTTCCCTAGGCCTTGGGGAGATGCTCCTGCCATCATCCCACAGCAGCAGCTGCCCCCTCCACAGAGGCCCCCCCTGGCTGCCCCTGGCCTGGTGTGGTGGTGAGAGCACAGCAGGCTGTGGCCCAGGGGCAGAGGCTGCCAGGGCGCAGCAGGGTCAGGATGGAATGTGAGGGCTGGGGTTGTCTGAGACTCTCCCTTGTCACTAGGTCACTAAGGTACTCCTCCACAGCCAGAGCCCTGCCCTGGAGCTCCTGGCATCTCTGACAGCCTGGCTTCCTGATCTGGGAGTCCTGATGCCAAGTTCCGGGCTTGCCCCTTTATTGCCCACTCTGTGACCTGGGACAAGCCCCCTGCCCTCTCTGGGCCTCAGTGTCCCCACCTGTGAAAATGGGTTACACCCCTTAGAAACCACAGGACCCCTGGCTGAGGTCCTGAGCCTGTTAGGCTCACTTTTTCTCCCCTCACTTGAGCCAATATTAAAAAGAGTAAGCCTTTCTCATAAAAAACCAGATTTCTAGCTTTGTCTGATAAAGGGGCCACCAAGCCAGCAGCCTGTCCCGGGAAGAGCCTGGTGGGCTCACTCTGTGCCCCCTGCTTGGCCCCTGAGCAGGGACCCTTCTGTCTTCCGTGCTCTGCCCCCCCCCCAGGGCAGGTTTCTCAACCACCTCCCCAGTCTCTGCCCCAAGATAAAACTGCATTCTCCCCCAACCCCCCAAAATTCTAGACAATCTGCCTCATTTTAAAATTCCTTCAGCAGCCCCAGGCCCAGCAGCTTCTCCCAGTGAAGGAACCAAAGGAACGAGGCCTGCTGCACGTGACTGTGCTCTGCGGCTGGGAAGGCTTTGATGTCTTGGTGATTGCGGAGCGCCCCTCCCCCTCCCGTCCCTCCCCTCTATTCTTCCTCGGCTCCCTCTCCCCTCTTCCTCCACCCCCTCCACTTTTCCCTCCTACCCTTCTCCTTCCTCCTCGCTCTTCCCTCCCTCCCTCCCTCCCTCCCCTTCTTCCTCTGCTATTCTCTACCCTTGCTCTCCTGGTGCCTACCAATTGTCCTCTGCTCCGACCCTTCCTCACCTGGCTTCCTCTTACCCTCAGAAGGCTGAAGTCTGAGGTGCAGCAGTGGCAGCTTTGCTGGCTGGGGGAGAAAATGAGGAGTGTTGGGTGGCCAGGGAAGTGTTGCCCACTGGGAGGAGTGACACCCCTCCATGCTCTACCCACGTCCCACAGGCTTCTACCAGCGTGTCTTGTTTTGCCAGGGCTTCCCAGTTTGGGGGTTGCAGCCCTTCCTGAGGGCAAACAGGCCCTGGGGCGTTGAAGGCTGGCTTGAAGAAGCAGGGACACAGGAGTGGGGTGCAGATGAAAAGGCAGCCCCCACATGAGGAGGGGTGGCAGAAGGAGGGGGCAGAAGACGTTCTGTGGGGACCCTGGCTGCTCTTCTGCTTGCCCGCTGGCCCAGCCTCTGCTGCCCTCACACGCTGGCATCTCAGGCCCTGCCTCTGGATTTGTCTGGCGGCCTCTCTGAGCCCCTCCTTCCTTCCCACAGAGGGAAACCCTGTGTCTGCTCTGGGATTCACAGTCGCAGGCAGGTGCTGTGCCCTCCTGACATGCCATGGGTGCTCCTGCGGGCTGGCCTCCCGGTACCAGCTGCAGGGCCTGCTCAGCCTGACCTGCCTTGGCCTTGCTTTACTTTCTGTGGTGAAATCTGCCTGGCTGGGTGTGAGAGGGGCGCGAAAGGCAAATGGAGAGCAGTGAGGGCAAAAGCATGCCAGCCAGCAGGCCTCCTGTGCGCCTGGCCATTCTCAAGGGACGAGGGCATCCTGCTCCTGTGCCCCCTCTCCAGGGGCACAATGGTGGGGGGCTTATCAGGCCCATGTGAAGCCCAGGCCTTTGCTGGGAGAGCCCAGGCAGGAGGCTCTTTAGGGATCCCTGGGGAGCTTGGCCACCTCAGCAGCCCTCCTCCCTCCTTTCTGCCTATTTCACTCTTTGGCACTTTAGACATATTGGGGCTCCTGCCTCCTAGAGCACCCCACGGCAGCAGTAGCAGCTGCTGCTGCTCACAGACAGGGAATCTGGCATATACCCCAAGGAACTGTGCAGCTCTGAGTAAGTGACTGGCCCTCTCTGAGATAGTGAGTGACAGGTGGAGATGGGGCAATCCCTTCTTTCCCATCTCTTAAATAGATGGAGAAGACATGATGAAAAGGCCCTGGCACTGTGCACAGATGTGCACAGCTGGACTGTCTTCCTTGCACCCTCAAGGGCCCAGCCCTGCACCAGCACACGCTCCCGCGTGCCTGCTCGGCCCGTGTGTCTGTGGCACAGCCCTTGCACTGAGCCCTGAGGCTCCTCACCGCTGGGAGGAATGGTGCCAGACTGCTGGGGGCCGGGGACGACCAACACAGAACCTTTGTTTTTTTAGGGCTATCCATGGGCAAGAGGGGTTCACACGTGACATGTCTGTGGGTTTGTATCTGATGTGTGGTTCACAAGTCTGACCAGATTCCTCTGAGCCTGCCTGTGTGGGCTGGGAGAGAAGGTCAGGGTGGGCAGCCCTGGGCTGAGAGGCCCCTGTAGCTGTGTCCACTGAGACACTCAAGATAAGCCCTGCTTATCCTGGGCCACTCCTTGTTCCCAAAGCTCCATGAAGGTGACCAATTCCCATCTGTGTTTAGGGGACATTCTCAGCCCAGGCCTGCGGGTGATGGGTGGTGGTGGCAGCTCTTTGTCTGAATTTGTCTCTGTCTTCAGTGCTCAGACAGTTTAACAGTGCAGCCCTTGATATGCCCATTTTACTGAGGGGCAACATCCTTGCCTCAAATCTGCCAGCTGGGTCTCTGGGCCTGCGGGAGCCAGTTGAGTTTAAGGGTTGGGGTGCAGGTTCTGGGGACTCAGTTCTAACCCTGAGCCCTTCTCCACTTGCTGTGTGGCTCTGGGTGAGTGACTGCACCTCTCTGACTGAGCTCAGTTACTATGCCTGCTAATTATAGCATTTTCCCCTGGGAGGAGTCAGCGCTGCAGCATAAGGCGCCAGGCCGGGAGTAAGTGCTTCCTCAATGTCAGCTGTGGTTGTTGCTGTTTTTATTATTATTTGACTTGAAAATCTCCTCCTGCTCCACGTGCTGCTTCTACCGTGCTTGTCATTCGTGAAAAGCTGAGCTGAATAATAAATGGGGACAGGGCCTCCTGGGTCCCCATCCAGCAAGATTA
The DNA here is from genome assembly GCF_000260255.1 of Octodon degus. Lineage (NCBI taxonomy): Eukaryota > Metazoa > Chordata > Mammalia > Rodentia > Octodontidae > Octodon > Octodon degus. Next base: position 267,866 of record NW_004524729.1, on the reverse strand, counting down.
TCCCCCGTACCCTGCCCAGCGCTGGTGTCAATAGGGCCCCCTTGAAGCTCTGGTCAGAGGACTAATGTGGCCTGTCCTGGTGGCCTGGCCAGGGTCCCACTGTGGGAGCGGGGGTCTCAGCCCTGCTTGGCCTGCCTCCCGGCCGACAGCTCGGGCACTGTGAGCTGGCTGCCAGCCAAGCTCCTTCCTCTCCCGGCTGGCTGCCATCCCGGGCCCAATGCCAGGGGGCCGGCTGGTGGGCAGCAGCTCCAGCGCTGCAGGGCTATGAACCCAGCCAGGAGACTCCAGGCAGGGCTGGGTATTGGGGCCTCTGACTGTCCCTTGTAGCCTTTCCCCAGGGAGCTGGGCACAGCTGCACCAGTCTTGGCACTGCCCCCCAAGTTGGGACTTCCACAGATCCCTGAAGAACAGATTGTTAGAAGCAACGTCACAATCGGCAGTCAGATCAGAGGGTCAGTGGAGCAGGCAGAGCCTCCTGCAGCCTCTACATCTGAATCCAGAAAATGGAACCAATTTATATCTTCATGGCCTGTCCCGCATGCCACACAGACAGCTGATGCCCCAGGGTGTCCATGGGCCTGTGCTGGGGATAAGGGATGTGGCGCTTCATTGGCTGAGCTCAGGAGGATAGGCGCTGCAAAGATGATGGTCATAGTGGTGGGGATGCTGCTGTTGCTAGGCAATGCCAAGGGCTCACACACCAGGCGCTGTGCTGAGTCCTTCCACAGGTGAACTCCCTCAGGAGTTACAGCTCCCCTGAGGTAAGGACTGTCCTTCCCCCACTTCATAGATGGGAGCAGATCCACTTACACCTTGTTTGTGGCCAAGGCAAGATTGGAACCCCTGCAGGCTGGGGTCTGAGCATTGAAGACACTTCGCAGGGAGCTGGCTTCTTTGTGTGGGGCGCTGCCTGGAGGAGGGATGGCTTGATGGGCATAAGCTGAAGGTTGTGTTGGATTTCTGCTGGTGACCAAGGTTGGGGGTTCCAGGAAGTCTTATGTGGGGTTTTTAGGTTTGCTTTGTGGTGCTGGGGATTGAACTTGGGCTTTGTACATAGTAGGCAAGCACTCTGCTGCTGAGCTACACCCCCATCCCCGAGGGAGGTTAATCTGAGGAGGTGTGACTATCCTGAGCCAGTTATGCAAAAATGTAAGTGCATCCCAGAAAGAGGGACCAACCAGGCCAAAGGTCCTGTGACTCAGACGGGCTTGGACTTGGCATGTTGACGGACCAGAAGGAAGACTGCATTTGGGGAGCATGGAGTGGAGGCAGCTGGCAGGGGCTGGGTCCACTCAGGCCAACTTTGGTAAGAGAGGAGTTTGGGGACAAAGGCATTCATTTGTCCAGGAGGAAGTGCCTGGGTGAGGGTTAGGTACTGTGTCCCAAGTGGGCTTTCCATACCAGTGGGGTTCATCACAGGGTCTCTTGAGGCCCTTGTCCTGTACTAGTGGTGTTTGGGTTGGGATTGACCAGGCTGCCTCTGCCTTCCTTGAGGCCCTGTGGAGGCCCCCTCGAGCCACCTTTGCCTTTTGCACAGCTGGAGCCACTGAACTCTTGGGCCCAGATGGGAATCTCAAATCCACATCCCTGGTGTGTACTGTGCTGACTTGCTGCTCCTGGCTTGGCTGGTGACTGCAGCAGGCCTCGACCTCCCTCTGGGCCCCTTTGCCTTCGTCATTTCAGTTGGGACATCAGCGTGTACTTCGCGGTTGGCCCTGAAGCTTCAAGGAGTGAATGTGCAAGTTCCTGCCTGAAGCCCAGCAGGGCTTCCATCCGTGGCCGCTGCGGCAGGCCGGAATACTAAATCCGTTAGGCGGCCGGGCCCAGTACCCTGGACAGCAGCAGCCTGGCCCTGCCCTCTCGGGGTTGGAGGGCGGTCCCTTCCCTGCCTGCCTCCGTCCCCCCACCTCCCTGCTGTCGCCGCCACGCCCACCCCCCTGAGCCTCTCCAGGCCTCCCTGCCGCTCCTGGAGTCTTTAGTCTTCGGCTCAGTCTGGTAATTAAAAACCTTCAAGGGGGACTTTATTGAGTTAGCATTAGTTATTTTGTCAGGCTGGGAGAGCGAGAGAATTATCTGTCCTCCGGGAGAGGGGGCTGGAGCGAGGGCCGTGGGTTGAGATTGGCAGATGCCAAGTGTGCCTGGTGTGGCCGGTGGTGCAGCGTGCTCCTACTCGCAGTGGGCCTGGGGAGGAGCAGACCCTGCGATCCCGCCGAGCCCTGTGCCCACTTCCCTTCTTCCTGGCTACTGACCTGAGGCCCCATATACTCCTTTTTTTCAAAATGAGGGTCTCCCCATCCTCACCCCTGTCAAGGTGAGGGGCTCTTTTCTTCCTCAAATGGGCCTTGGGGCCTGGCTAAACCTTTCCTCTCCAGGCCAGGCCTTCAGACTGGGGCTGGTTTGGGGAGCCCCCGAGCATTCTCTATCCACCCCTTCCCATCACCCTGAAAAGTGTCCTCTTGTAGAGTCAGATGAGGCTCACCAGGGATTCGGAGCCGTGACCCTTGGCCAGCCCCTCTTTTGGCCCGCAGGGTCTCACCTGCAAACTTAGGACAGCAGTCCCTGCCCCTCTGCCTTGTCCTGAGCAAGACAGGAGGTAAAAGGTGAAGTCCATTGTCCTGGAGAGACCCTGTTTATTCCCTGGCCTCTGCTTGAATGCTCCCTAGGAAGGAGCTGAGCAGTCTTTGCCCAGTCAGCCTTTGTCCCCTCTGCTTGTCACTCATTTTGTGACAACCGAACACTCTCAAAACTGTCAGTGGTTGGACGGTAGATGTGGTCAGCCTATGTTTCAGGTGATCAAACTGAGAAACTGAGGCTTGTGGCAAGGAGGTGGTTAACTCAGAGTCACAGCCAGGAGGGGGAGACTGGGTCCAGACCTGGGTCTGTCCCTGTCCCAGGAGCTAAGGGCCAACACCCCAAATCACTGAATGTTTCAGGGAAGGTGTGAAGAAAGGGTGCTTACCAGGCTGCTCTAGGTCTTGGCATTTTCCTGGAGGCTGGGCCCTTGCTCATCCCGGCTTTGTGCCTGGCCCTCTGTCCTGCCTACGAGGCCCAGTCGCAAGACAAGGGCCCTGCTTCTCCTGGCGAGGAGCCTCTGGGCAGGGTAGGTGGTGTGAGATCTGGGTCTGGAGAAGGAGAGGGCACTCAGCCACTTGTCTGCACCCCCTGTATTGAGACCATTGACACACATACTGGGTGGTATGGCGTGAACTCCAGAGCCTGCAGCGCTGGCCAGAACAAGGAGGTCACAGTCCTGCCTGGACCTCCTCATGGGTTCCAGGGCCCCAGTCTGTGAGGTCCTTTAGAGTCCTAGCAGGCATCTTGCCCTTCGGGATTCTGCCCAAGCAACCTCTCTTCTGGGAATTGTAGGGTTTCCCAGGTCCACTTGTTGTCTGCTAACCTGGATCCTAGGGCCTACCTAGGGTATAGTTGTTAGCTCCTCCTTGAGGGCAGGATGGAGCCCCAGCAGGACCCCAGCCACAGTGCATCTGCTGGGTCCTTGTGGGGAGTCCCAACTCTACCTCAGAGCCCTCATCTGTGAAGTGCGTCCCATGGACAACATTGGTACATGGGGACTGTAGGACAGGATAGGGCAGAAGGGATCCTGTTACTGTACCCTTGGCCCTGCACACACATTCTATCCTGAGCACTGGAGTCTCCAGGGAGCAGGACAGGGAACACAAATCCCAACCTGACTGCCATTCACTGTTGCCACCCCCTAGCCTTGGGGTCTGGGTAAAGGCACCCCTGTGAGGCTATGGACAGTGAGCCAAGCTACCAAAGAGGCCTGTGGCTGTTCATTTGTGCTTTGTCTCTAAGCCTCAGTTTCCTTACCTGAGCAGTGGGAGAGAAGGATTTGGTTTTCTCATGTGTGTGGCAGGAGCCTGGCACTTGCCCAGGTTAGGTTTCTCAGGTACCTAGAGAAAGGAAGCAGCGAGTGTCCTTTACTGTTGGAGAAGGTGCCACGGAGCCAGGGGCCTGCTCTGCATACAGTTCCTCATTTGCGGTTTATATAGCCATTCTCTTAATCTGTGCTAGAGAGGGATTTATAGGAACCCCAGATTTCATGCAGCCCCACCGGAGCTCTCTTCCTTAGGCCGGAATGGACTGTGGATATGGGTTCAATTTTCTTCCCACCAGATCATGAATCCCTAAGGAACGTGCGTTTCTGGATCTCTGAGCCCGATGCAGTAGGCATCTGTAAATGTTCCCACTTGTCAGATAGGGTTGGGGGAGCCCTTGAAGGTCATTTCAGAGGAAGAGAGATGGGAGTCCCTGCTGGGAGGGGCTGAGGTGCAAAGGGGGGCTGCATGCTCTGGGTTTGGATGCTGGTTGCCTGGACCCATGTCTGACTGGGCCACTTGAATCTCTGTGGCTCAGTTTCCTTACTCATACGCAGGCATAAAGCTGCCTCCTGTAGTTTTACTGGGACCAAACCAAAGAAAGGCACGAGGGGGCACTCTGCAAAGCCCCTGAAGATGGAGCTCCTTCTGCTGCTGTCCCAGGGGCTTTAGTGGGTCAGGTGGGCAGAAGGCCTGTCCCCCTGGGCCCTGTGTGCTCTGGGAGGCTCCCCTCTTCCTTGGGTTACCAGGCTTGCCAGGAGCTACCTGGTGCAGACCAGAGCTTCATCTGGCTCAAGGGGGGTGGCCCAGTCAGTACCTGAGGCACCCACTGAGCCTCTGGGCTGGGGAGAGGCGCGTGAGGACCCTCCAGAAGCCGGAAGCCTCCCACTCTTGGGCTTCCCTGCTCCTGATATTCTCAGCCACACTGTGAAGAGGGTCCCTCCTTGTGCTCAGTGAATCTAGAGCTGAGGCCCACTGAGGTCTACTCCCTCGGACCCCAGCCTGCCCCCCAGGCCTGGTCAGACCACAGCTGCGCTCAGCCTCCCTTTGTTGGGGTCTCTTCTGCCACCCACGTTTTTATATTTTGAGTAGATGAAAGATTTTCATTCCTTTCTGTGTGTCCTTTTTTTTTTGGCTAGGATTAGCAGATCCCTGGCTGCCAGTTCCTCAAAGCACTGCTGTGTTGAGAGGACATCAGAGGGCCTGGCTGTGTGACTTCTCAGGGTCCTTGAGCTACCTGCAGGTCCCAGGGCAGGGGCTGGGAGTCAAGATCGGGAGGTAGAGGGTGAATAGGGGCAGGCCCTCCTGCAGGCAGGAGCCCACTTTTGGCCCAGCTTTAACATCTTGACCAAGCCTTGGGGCACTGCTTCCCGCCTGGCTGGCCTGGTCCCCCAGGAGGACTGGGGCCTGGCCCTGCCTCCAGCAGGCTCTGCTTTCCCTGGCCTACCCCAGCTCCCCCAGCAGTGGCAGGTGGTGCAGGGGGCGCATGCGTGTGGTGGGAGCGAGCCGGCTGTGGAGAATTAATATTCCTGGAACATCGCCCCGGCCGGCTGCACACGCTGAGGAGAATATTACGGCGATTAGCGGTGGGAGTTCGGCCTGCACGCAATATCTGGATGGAGAATTCGGTGTGATTAATCTGGCGCTAAGTAGCAGCCTCCGGGGTCCGCAGGGCTCTGGCATGTTTGGAATGGGAAAAAAGCTCAGGAGTGCAGCGATTCTTTGGGGGGCTCTTTGGGGGTCTGCCAGGGTAGCAGCTGTGCCCTGGGCAGGCTGCAGGCTCCTGGTGGCCCTGGGTGGGCAGATCACCCCTTGTTTATGGCCATTGGCAGACTGCCAGCTGATAGAAGTGTGCTGTTGAGAATCGCAGTCCACCCGGCCCCTCTCCGCAGGCGTTTCTGTCCCTTTACCCTCCTCCTTTCAGGTTCGCAGATCCTGGGTTCTAGTGTCCCTGCCCACTGCACCCCTCATTTTCTTCATCTGTGAAATGGAATCTGTGATTCCTGCCCTGCCACCTCAGCTGAAAATAATGGTTCCTCCCACCCCACTGTATAGAGGAGGAATCGGGGGTGAGTGCTCTGGAGGAGTGGCTTTGTGTGTGCGGACCTTGGGGAACCATTGTTAACGAATCTGCTAATAATCTGACTTTGGCAACCACCAGTTCCTCTTGCCTTATCTCTGCTCCTCGGGCAGTGGCAGATCTGTTGTCTGGAGTCTTCTGGAGTGTGTAGAGCGGGTGCTATAGCAGGGAGAGAGTACTGATTGAAATCTGATTCCACCTATAAAATGAGTGTAAAAATACCTGCCCTCCCTGAAACGGGGGTCCAAGCCAGAAAGGCCAAATTCTGCTTTAAGATCTGTTGTGCTGTGGGTCGGGGGTTGTGTGCCTGGCCAGCCACCCTGCCTCAGCTTCAGTCTGGCCTCCCCGAAGGCTGGGCCCAGGATGCCGCTTCCCAATCCTCCCCAGCATCTTCACTTCAGGCACCACGAAAACAGAAGAATGGGGCAGGACCAAGGTCTGTCCAAGGCAGACATGCTGTCGAGGGAGGGTCATCGCCTTTGGAGCCCACCGGGCCTGTGCTGACCTTGGGCAGGCTTCCTTTCTCTGAGCCTCAGTTTCCTTATCTGTGGAGTAGGACAGTTGTGCCAGCCCTTTGGGATAGACTAGTGCAGTGGGTCTGGAATGGAGCACTCAGCTTAGTTAGCAAGAGGGACTTCTAAAGAGCACCCAGCAATACAGTGGGCTTGCTCCCTCTATACCCAGGGGACTGGGCTTGCCACAAGTGCTCGTGGTGACAGTGCTTAACTGTTGCACTTTGTCAGGGCAGTTGCTTTAAGCTCTGTGGACATTTCCACGTCTTATTTCCAGGATCTCTTTTTCTTTTTGTTTTCCCTTGCTTCTGAGGCCTCAGCCCCCCATGCCACTCATCATTCTATCCAGAAATGGATGCTGATCAATCGCCTTCACTCCTTTTCCCATGCAAGCAATGTAATGGCCTTTGAAGGGGTTGGCTTGTGGTTTCCCAGCAGTAGAGTGGTCTGTGGTCTTTCACAGCTAAATCTGAAACCAGGCTTTCCAGGAGGACTGATTTTAGTGAGCTTTGAAGCTGCTGGGCACCGTTGCAAGGTGGCAGCTGTAGGCGCGGCTTTGTGGGGTGGCTGTGCCCTCACTGCTGACTTCTGTGCCTGGAACAGTGGGAGCAGAGCTCGATGCGTGCTGCCTGGGCGCCTGCATGTATGTGCGTGTGAATGGGATGGAGGAGCGCATGTGTGGCATGCACGAGGGGGTTGGGTGGGCACCTGTGTGCATGCGTGAAGGAATGGGTGGGTGCCTGTGTGCATGTGTGAGAGAATGGGTGGAGGCATGCCTGCATGATGGGGTGACTACAGGTTAGGACGTGTTGTACCTCTGCAAGAGGCAGTAGAGAGTATGGGTTAAAAGCCCAGGCTAGAGCTAGACAGGGTTGGATCCTGGCTTGGCTGTGTATTACCTTTGTCTTTTGACAACTCAGTTTAGTCTTATGGGCCTCAGTTTATCTGCAAAATGGTTAGACCGTGTGATTCTAGCTTCGCTCAGTTCATTTGTTCTAGTCTCGGTGATGTGGGCCTGGATCCCCTCAGTAATGTTGTGCAAACAAGGTTTGGTGCTACCGGAGCCCACCAGTTTAGCCACCAGACTCCCTAGAACCTGGGGAGGTAACAGGCTTCTCTCCGCCCAGGAGTGCTTGGAGTTGCTGCCTTAGACACCAGCTTTGCCTTTGGGGCTGGGCACCCCCTGCTCGGTCCATGCAGCTGCTCCTTTGTCCCTTCCCAGCCTCCAGCGTAACCTCCCCTCTAGGAAGCCTTACCGAATGACCTTCGGAGCCCCGTTTTGCTACTTGTGCTCTTGACTGGTGACCTTGCCTCACTCACATGGGGGTGTTTGAAAAGATTTTGTTTGCTTTTTGAGATAGGACCTCGCTAGGTAGTTTAGGCTGGCCTTGAATTCACTGCGTAGGCCAGGCTGGGCTCGAACCCACGGCGATCCTCCCACCTTAGCTTCCTGAGTGCACCGCCACACTGGGTGTGAGAAGTTATTGCCTAGTTGTTGGTGTGTGTCTGTGACTCAAGGAACTGGATAGGACTGATACTTGTGCAAATTCTATGCTGGTGCTAGTAGGCATGTTTGTTGTATGGCTTGTCTGAGAGCTTCGCTGAAAACATCAGGGAAGTCAAATTTGACTCTGCTTTAAGAGAAAGTGAGGTGTGGTACATGCAGGAGCCCAGAATGTGTTCCTCAGAAGCCACTTCCTTCCCCTGCCCACTCCATCTCTCTCATTTTGTTGTTTTCTGGGGCACCCTGCACATCCTGATCAGATAAAGTTATAGCGATGGCAGCAAATGCAGATCTGCCTCCTGTGGACTGTGTGCACTGCTTTTGGCATTTTACATGCCTTATCTCAGGTCATCTTTCAGTGGTGCTGTAAGGGAGGGTCTCTTACTCCCATTTCACAGGTGGGGCCTGTGTAGTTCAGAGAAGTTAAGTAGATTGCTTCAGGTCGCACAGAACGGAAGTGGTAGAGCCAGTATTTAAAAACAAGAGAGTCTGCTATAGGTGCCTGCCAAAGTGATTTAAAACTCTCCAGTCCAAGCTGGGTGTGGTGGGGATATGCCGGTCATGCAGCATTTGGGACGCTGAGATGGGAGGATAGCAAGTTTGAGGGCAGCTTGGACTGCAACATGAGACCTTTCTTAAAGCCAATCAAAACCTTCCAGTCTACCGTTTCCTCCTACCTTGCCTAAGCGTCCTCAGCACGTCTGGGTAACTTCTCTGTGGACGCACAGCGCCAAGGGGCAGAGACAAGAGGGACCCATGTATTTGGTCCATCCTGAAGCCCCACTGCAGGGAGGCAGGCGAATGACAAGCAGGTGTGGTTCTGCTAAGATTGGGAGGGTCTGTGTTCCCAGACCTACTGCAGAGCGTTGCTAGTGGTGCTTCCACTGTCACATGGAAAGAAATGGACTCGGGACCAAGTGGCTTGGCTGTGACCACACAGCCAGTTGTGGAGCCAGGATCTGAGCCTGAGCAGTCGTGCCTTACAGCCCCTGCCCCTTCCCACCACTTTTCACTCCCTTCTGGGATGCTGGTGGGATGGGGGACAAACATGGGAGCGGACTTGGGCTGCACTTCTGCAGGGAAGCGGCATCTAAGTTGAGACCCTCGAGTGCAAAGGAGAAGGGGGCTGTGGGGAGAGGTGGAAGGGCCAGGCAGAGGGTGTAGCAAGTGCGAAGGCCTGCAGGCAGGAGCGGGCACCGAGGGGTCAGAGAACTGCTCACACAGGTGTCTGTCTGCCTCTTCTCTGCACACTTGCAAGCACGTCTTCTCTGAGTAGAGTCGATCACCAGACAGGTCCACGGAGGGCTTGCAGGGGGCCGAGGGGTTCTACACTGTGCTGGGGTCCCAAGGACTGAGGAGGGACTATTAGCTCCAGGATCTGGGAAAAGCACGGAGGCATTCAAGCACTTTCTAGGTACTGGGAGTGGCTTGGCATGCTGGCATGGGAGGCATGAACCACCTGTGGATTGGTGCTTAGTAGGCCCTCCCCGTGCCAGCTGCAGAGCCTGAGGTGCAGGCGTGTGTCAAGTTTGCAGCAGCCAGGGTCAGGAGCAGGGGCCGCCAAGGGCTGCAGGGAGCCTTGCAGGGGGAGCTGTGTCTTTCCCTCTGGGCAGAGGTTAGAGCTTAGAGGTTGTCTGGAGAGAAGGCGGGCACTGGACGAGAGATGGCATGAGCAGCTGCGGAGCAGGCGGTGTACACCACGGTCGCTGCAGGCCAAGGATGTGGTCATGGCCTGGAGTCTGGTCCTGGACACACGGGTCCCTGGTTTATCCCAGCATTCCCTGGGCCTTGGTGTCCCTTTCTGCACAGAGGGCACTGAGCACCTGTCAGGCATCAGTATGAGTATGAAGGGGAGTGTGAAGTGCCGGGTGCTGGGCTGCACACAGTGGGTACTCAGCCCCTTGGAACAGGCACTGCTATCAGACACTGAGCGGCAGAGCCAGACCCCAAACCAGGCCTCCACTGCCACCTCCCTGGGGATGGGGCTTGGGGTACAGGGCAGTTGAAACTGCTCTGCCCTGCCCCTCCTGATGTGCACCCTTGTTGGGGGCACCTGTGTTGAGTAACCAGAGGCCATGCCTTGCTCCCGTGGCCCATGTAGGCTCACTATGCCCTGAAGCTGCCAGGCTGGCTCTTCAGCCCCTTGGCCCTTTGACTGGCCCCAAGTGGTCCTTTCCCATCTACTTTGGGACTCCTGTCCCCAGTCCGGCTAACGTTCTGCTCTGAAGCCTTGGGAAGGCCCTCGCACGTAGTAGGTGTTCTCTGAGCTGTCACATTTGCCTTTACCCCCCTGCCTCCAAACACTGCAGTGATCGGCCATTCTCACCTGTGGTGGGCGTTCACCCCTTTTAAACCATTCACTCTGGGGCCAATTATAAATAGACACATAATCGCCCCTATCTATGGAGATAAAACGTATTCTCTAGAGATGCGCCTCCTGCCCCTCCCCCCATGCTGGCACGGCTCTCCTTGCAGTTGAGGGCGATGGAAGGGATCGGTGCTCCCCTCCCTCTTCATCCATCCCTCCCCCCTCCCTGCTGCTCCTCTATCTCCACCCTGCAGAGGTGAGATCCGGCAGGGGCTGTGATGTCAGAGGCTCAGCTGATGTCACCGCCCCGGCCCTGTGACTTCACTTGCCGGCTTGGGCAGGAGGAGCTGCGAGGAGGCTGAGACCAAGAGGAGAAACTGCCCCCTCTCCTCTTCCTTCTTCATTTCCCCCTTTCCCTTCCACCCTAGCCTCAGCCGAGGAGTTGTTTTCTTCTGGGCCAGCGGGCTGTCAGGGGGCCTGGGGCAAGTGGCAGGGGAGGATGCCGCTGCAAAGGTAAGGCGTGGGGTGCCTCTCCCCCCTGGTCGGTCGGGAAAGTTTGCTCTGGTGTGAGAGGTGTGCCTGCTGGAAGCTCCGCAGCACCGCGCCACCCTGGCCCCAGGCTCCCCGGGGGCGGGCAGGGGCCAGCTGGGCCAGGGCTGGGCCAGGCAGGGGCCTCCCAGGCGGCCTTCACTGCCTTGTCCCCATCAAAAGGCCGCAGCTGCTCGAGTGGCGGCTGCAGCTTTGAAACTGCCATAAAGAGCGATGGAGGGAGGGAGCGCGGGGGATGCTCTGAGCAGAGCCGTGCCCAGGAGGGCAGCGGAGGGGAGGGGCAAGGGGCTGCTCTGGGAGCACAGCGCCTGGGCACAGCAGGGGTGTGAAGGGCAGGCCCTGGGTCAGGGCCCCAGGGGCTGAGTCCCTGTCCCTTTCCCTGCCCCTGTCCCCTCCGGTCGGTCGGGCAGCCATCCATGGCCAGGACCCCAGCGGGGAGGTGCAGGGGCTAATGGAAGTGGGGGCTCCCCCCCAATTTCTGGACACATTCTTCCACCTCCAGCAGGCCATTTGTCAGCAGTGCTTCGGGACAAAGGAGGGGGCAGTGGGTGGTCCTCTGTGAGTTGGGCTATGGGCACAGAGCACAGGCCGAAGAGAAACGCCAACAATTAAGAAGCAGATCGAGGGCTCTGCTCATTCAGGATGTTGAGGGAGCCGTCATTTTGTGTTAGCGTGCGTGTGTGTGTGTGTGTGTGTGTGTGTGTGTGTGTGGTGGGAGGAGGAAGAGAAGGGAGAATGACAGGAGAAGGATTATGACATTGTGTTGTCTCTGTTTGTGGTAAATGCAAATTTGGCACTAGTGGTTTCCTGGAAAAGCAGCAGCAAGTAACCCAGGCCAGGGCCTTGGCCCAGACCCACTGAGGGAGCCCGTGCAGGGTGCTTTGGGGTTTTATTTTTCCTCTTTTTTTTCTTGCCTGGTGTGCGTGTCTTCCATTTATCTCACAGTGAAGAGCTGAAAAGAGACAGGCCGGCATGGCGGGAGGAGCGGCCCCCTCCTGGCTGGTTTGTCAATGGCTCTTCTCCTCACAGCAGCCCTGGGGCAGCCCTCCTGTACCCCAGCCATTGCTCTGTGGCACCTGCCCCCTGCCCACATCTCCTTGTCCCCAGCCAGGGTCATGGGTTCACTGGTCTCTTAGTCTGAGGTCTTTCATGGCTACTCCTGCCTGCTGGTGCTTTCCAAGAGTGCCTGGACACATGAGCCCTGACTGGGACTGAGATGGGGCTTCTGAGATGGGTGGCCAGGGCTTGTCACGCCCCTGCTGCAGTGCTGGCCTGACCTGAGAGGGGACTGTGACTCTTCTGATGGGCCCAATGGGGCAGGGAGCACTAGTCTGTCCCTGGCTCAGGCAGGTGTAGTGACAGGAACACAAGTGTCAGTCTGTTTGGGGGCAGGTCTCTGGGGAGTGGACAGGGTGTCCCTGACTAGGGCCAGGCTCTAGCTCGGTCCAGGGGGTTGGGGATGGCAGTGGCCAGGGCCCCAGCTCATCAAACTCTCAACCTCAGACTGGCTACATTCTTGTCCACTTTCCCCAGAGTCCGTGCCGCCCTTGAGGGGGCCACTGCCCCCTCGACTCAGTTTCTTCTCCAAGAAGCCACCCCTGCCTTTGGCCTGGGTGGGCTTAGTGTGTGTTCCTGGCCCATACCGTACTCTCTTTCAGCTCTGACCAGACTGGTAGGTCTTCCTGTTGGGCTTTCAGGCACAGAGCCTGGGTGGGCATCTGTGGTCCAGGGGCTCTTAAGGCATTCCCTTTGGTACCTGCTTAGAGCTGAGTGTGGAGGTTTGTGCCTGGAGCTCAAGGGAAGAGATCCAGGCTTGGCAAGTCTCCTAGGAAGTGGGGTCCCCAGGATGGAACAGCCATGTCCTATGCCTCCAACCTAGACAGTGTGAGGGGTTCATTTCCTTTGGGCAAACCCACCCAAATGGGGTTTTCCCTTGTAAAGGCTAGTATCTGGGGGCAGGCTTGCAGCCATGCCTGTAAGAGGGCCTCAACCCGAGCTGGGTACCAGTGACAGTGTGTGAGGAGCAGCTACCCATGTGCATAGCCTGGCCTTGGGCTCAGACACCCTGCTGGCCTGCAGGGCTCTGGTACCCACAGAGGTTTGTGTGTCAGGCAGACAAGGAAGCAGGTATGGATAGGCTCTCCCTAAGGCCAGTGTGTTGGGTCCACTGCATGCTCTGGGCTTGCATACCTCCTGGCCAGCTGTGCTGGGAATATTAGCCTGGAGTCACAGCCAGAGTCAGCTGGTCCTGTCCCCACTACACCCTGCCCACTGAGAGCTGGCACTCAGAGACTGGAGACTCCCCCTCTTGGTGGCTGGAGAGGTCTGGAGCAGCCAGTCCTGAGTTGTATCCTACCTAGCTGCATGCTTGGGCAAGTGACTTGGCTACAATTTTAAATAGTGGTGGGTGACTTGGGAGCAGTGACCCTTTCCTGCAGCCCCCTTCTGGGATTAAGGAGACTGCAGGTGCAATGTCTACATACAGCAGGTACACAAGGAGCGGTGGGTGTGGTTATGAGGTGCTGCAGGCAAGATAAAAAGTGTCCCATCTGGTGCTCCTGCAAAATCTGATGGGGTAATCCAGAGAGACCTCACAGAGAAGGGGGCTTTTGAAGGCCTTGAAGAGCCAGTAGGAGTCTGCCCAGCTAAGGCAGAGCAGGAGGCAGAGCTTCTGGGGCACAAAGCAGGGCAGGAAGAGGGCTGGAGGTGGTTGGAAGAGGGGATGGTTTCTCTGGGCAGGGAAGGCAGTTCTGGGGGAAGGTTCCACCTTCACACCGGCCACTGCCAGCTAACTTTCTGGATGTGTTTAGATCTCAGCTTTTTGGACACATTGTCCAGGACCCTGGAAAGCTGGCCTCTTCCGGTCCTCCCAAGCCAGGCCTTTAGGGCTGCCTTGTGGCCCCATACTTGAACTTAGGGGCTAAGTTTTTGCAGTGCTGGGGTTTGAACCCAGGGCTGCATGTTGGATTTGCTTTCATCTTGGAGCCCTCAGGACTCCTGGGACCTAGGACCAGCTCAGGCCATATTCTGAGCTGCAGCCATGGCTTTGGAGGCAGTGGTTTGGAGGCCCAGTGAAAGGCCTGACTTGGGGGAGGCTTCCTGGAGCAGCTTGTCCAGGCTGAGTCCTGAGGCCCCCTGGACACTCCTGGGGTGGTGAGGTCCCCACCTTATCCCCAACCAGAAAGGTTTTGGGATGGCTTTCTGGACCCAGTCCTTCTCTGTGTGGTCTCAGGCATGTCACCTGCCCTCTCCAAATCTTGGGGGTGATAGGAGCACTGATGTCACAGCTGTGATGAAAGTTACAGGAGCTACTTGACACAGGTTACACTGGTGGGCACTTAATAATTTTTAGCTTTGAAAAAGCCCAGTAAACTGGACATTGGGACAAATGCCTGTAATCTAAGCATTCTGGGAGGCTGAGGAAGGAGAATTGAAAGTCTGAGCCCAGCCTGTGCACTTAGCCACTTAGTAGGATCCCATCTCAGAGTAAAAAGGGACTGGGGATAGTGCTCAGTGCAAAGACTTAGGTTTAATTCTCAGTTAAAAAAAAAAAAAAAAGTCCAGTAGAGGCTGGATATGGTGGTGCATAGTTGTAATCCCAGCACTTGGGAGGCTGAGGCAGGAGAATCCCAAGTTCAAGGCCTGCCTGGACTACAGTGAGACCCTGTCTCAAAAACCAAATCTAAAAGCCCAACTTTCTGTTGGGCTCAGTCCCTAGTATCTGTAGACTCATTTGTCATCCCTCTGAAATCAAGTTTCCCTGGCTATAAAATGGGGTGATTACAGTGCCAGCTCAGACTTTGAAGCACTTGCTACGTAGGCAGGCACTGTCGGGCCTCCTAACTATTAGCTTATTTAATAGTCTCCCTGCTCTGCGCTGCATGTGAGGGTGACTGGGGGCTTAGTACTGAACGCCAAAGTGTTCCTGGGAAGAATCCCAGTGGCTTGGTGTTTCCTAGAGCAGGCTAAGCCGGGGCCTTCTGTCAGTGTGGCCAAGACAGAGGAGAGTGGGTGGCTGGAGTTTGGGGCCTGGTGACTGGCAAGGGCCCACCCGCCTCTCCCAACAAGCTGCTTGGGGCCAAACACCTTTCCTACTTGGCTGAGCCGCCCACGCACCGTGAGGCTTGTGAGGCTCCCACGGGCTCCTAATCTGTACAGTGAGGACTCGGGGCTGCTTGTCTTGCAAGTCCGTGCTGCCCTGAGGGGCTACGATTCTCCTGTTCCTGACTTTCTTGGATGGTTTCCATGTGCACTGTGACTTGGGCTCAAAGTCTGCCTGTGGGTGAGGGGCCCTCTTCTGGAGGGTCCTTCGGAGTAGGAGGCTTCATATTGTCTCCCCCCCCCCCGCTTCCTCTAGCACTGTCCCTAGGTGAGGGTGGGGGCCCAGGAGCCCGCTGGTGCATCCTGCCTGCTGCGTGTGCTGTGTACCCAGGTGTGGGTGTCTGTGGAGCCAGCGAGCCACATCTGGCCCACAGCTGGCTCTGAGACTGATGGCCACCAAGGATCCAGCACCTGGATTACTCTTGTTCCTCCACCCCTTGCTCTGGGCACCTCACTCCCTCCCAGAGCTTTTTGGCTGGAGGTGTGAATGGCTCCACCTCCCAGGGCGCCTGAGTATCGGCAGCCTTCCTTGTGGGGTCACTGACTCAGCAGGTGTCAGATGCAGCCCTTACAGCCAGCCATGCCAGTGGTCTGCTTCTGTTCCACAGATGAGAAAGTGCAGGGTCCTGGTGCTTGGCGAGCTGGCTTGGAACTCCTTAACAACCCACCTGCCAACCAGAAGAGGCTGCGGCAGGGTTAATCCTAGGAACCTGGGACTGGGGGTGCTAAGGCTTGGGCCGAGGTTGTCATCTTGAGAGGTTGCCATTGCTCGTGCCCACCTGTGCTTTGCAGTGTGTAGGGGACTGCAGGGCTCCCATCACATCCCCTCACTGGCTGCATGATCTTGGGCTCTGAACCTCAGTTTCCACACCTGAGCTAAGGCAGGTGATGCCTGAGCACTGGGCCCAGCGCACGTGAGACACATTTCACTCAGCATTTGCTGAGCACCTGCTGTACGGGGCACCAAGCCCAAGGAGCCGCCTCCCGCACCCTGTGCTCAGCTGTTGGCTTGGGGCTGAACGTGTGGATCTGATGTAGAGGGGGAGCAGCCTCTGAGAATTGGTGTGTTGGCTCCCACTGCTGGCGTGACAGACATCCTGATGAAATATGTCATTCTATAGGCTTTTTTTTTTTCTCTCTTTTTGAGACAGGGTCTCCCTATACAGCCCAGCTGGCTTTGAACTCATGATCTTTCTGCCTCAGCCTCCTGAGTGCTGGACCCACAGGTGTACCATACCCTATTAAATGGTTTTCTTTATTTTATTTTATTTTTGAAAGCCATCTTCACAGGAGGCGCAGTTAGGTCAGGTGCTAGTCTTGACTTTGTCACCACTTGCTAGGGATCTGCCTTTCCAGGCCATGTTTCCTCACCTGTAAAGTGGGGCAGTAACTGTGTCAAATTCAGAGGGCTGCCTGTGTGGGGAGGCTGCGTGAAGTGTGCTCTGTAATCCTGCACGCCCTTCACAAGGCTATGAAGCCTTTTGTTTCTTGTTCCCGTCACTCACAAGATGACGAGGTGCAGGTCTGGTGCACTGTTCTGCGTGCTGACTCAGTATGGTCACCAATGTGATCTCAGTTCTGTCCTCAAGGACTCTGAGTGGTGGCCTCACTTTCCCTTGGGCATCGTAACTTCCAGAGAATGTGGAAAGCCCACTGAGTGGGCAGCCTTTCGGGGGGGGGGATCTTTTGAGAAAGTGGGTTGCTCGGTCCATTGAGGTTTGGGGACAGATCCTCCTGCTGATGGGGCCAGATGACCTGAGGTCAGCCCTGCCCCAGCAGGAAGGACTCGAAGACTCACCCTAGGAATGGTGACTTGACACAGGGCTTGGGCTGCTCGCAGCGGCTCATCTACAGGCAGGATGGTGTGTCGTGAGCATTGGCCCCTGTGCCCTGCTCAGAATCCGTGGTTGCTTCTGTCGCTGTAGGGGAAAGCTCCAAAGCCTCCTGTACCTGTGTCCCTATGCACCTCCAGATTTTCCTATCCTCCTTTTTGTTTTTGCAGTATTGAGAATTGAACCTATTGCTGAGCCACATCCCCAGCCGTTTTATTTAAGATTTTTTTTTAGACAGAGTCTTGCTAACATGCCCAAGCTGGGGCTTAAAACCTGTCACCTTCCTGCCTCGGCCTCCCAGAGTGTTGGGATTACGGGTATAGGCTGCCATGCCCATCTTCCTTTCATTTCTACTACATGGGACTGCTTTTGCTTCCTGGAGATCAACTTGCTCCCTCTTGCCTCGGGGCCTCCGCCCATACACTGCCTCTGCTTCTGCCTGGAGCTCTCTTCCAATCTTGTTGTACAGTCTCTTGGGACCACGACCACCAAGGTAACAGGAACCCTTGGATTCAATGCCTAGCATGGATGAAAGCTCAAACACTTTGTGTTTGATGAGTGAATAACTGAATAAAAACAAAGGTAGGGTTTTGTGGAAGAGATGGCATTTAAGTAAGACTTGAAGGAGGGTATAATTTCAGCCAGAGGGGAGAAGAAAGGGCATTGCCCCCTTGGGGGGCAGGCAGGCACAGGACGGGAAAGCGTCTCCTGAACGGAGCAGATGAAGGTGTCACACTGCAGGAGGACAGGAATGAACATGAATTCCAAGGCCACTCAGCACCCACTGAAAACTTCAGAGCTGGGGGAGTCAGGTCAGAGCCCCCAGGGCCCGAAATGAGTTGGCTGCAGGGATTTGTGGGCCAGGAAAAGGGGCTGCAGGTGAGGACTGAGTGGGGACGAAGGCACGGGCTCCTGCTGTCTTCTGTTCAGGGCATCCTGCATGTGTTTTGACAGTTAGCCTTGAGAAATCACAGGGAGCTGCTGGGGCGGCGGGCGAGGACCCTCACACAGCGGCCCTGGGGGCAGGGCAGTCATTCTTGGGGCCCTGGAGGGAGACAGAGTGGACAGCACGGGTGGCCCTGTTTCTCAGCTTCACTCATCGAGAAGGCTGCATCTAGCTCCAGATCCACCTGCGTCCTTCTGCCTTCTAAGTGGCCCCGGCATTGCGACACTGAGGAATGAGCACAGGGCAGAAGATGAGCAGAAACAGCAAAGAGGCAGCAGCTGAGGTCAAGAGTCAGGGTCTGGGAGAAGCTCAGGGTAAGTCCCAGACCCACCACTCCGCAGCTGCGCACCACTGGGCACCTTCTCAGCAACTCTGGGCTTGAGCTTCTTTGGCTAGAAAGTGGGGGCTGCTCTGGCACTGCAAAGGGTAAGGTTAAATGACACATACGGCGCCCCAAGCACAGGGAGCATAGCAGCTCAGGGAGTAGTGGCGGTTAGCATCATCGTTAGCACTGTTGTGTTTTTTTCTCTGTGGTTTGAATTCTTAGTAGGAAGCTTGGGTTTCAGGCTTAAAAATGAAGAGCATGTCAACAAAACAGGATGGAACAAAGTCTTTTCCCAGCATGCCTCAGCATGTGGCGCTGCCTTCCTGTGGAGCCCAGACAATGATGTGGCTAAAAGTCTTGAGCTTTCAAGCAGAAATAATCCCAATGGAAAGGAACCTCCCTATTGTTATCTCATGATAAAGCGATGCAGGGGCTGCCTTGCCCTGGTTCAAATTCCAGCTCAGACCCCTCCCTCTAGCTGCTTTGGACCTCAGTTTCCTTGCTTGTAAAATGAAGCTAGAACAATACCAGCCTTCTAGGTTAGTTGTGAGGATTAATAAATTAATGCAGGTGAAGTGCTTAAAGTGTGTGTTTGTCACTACTGTTAGGTCACTTCATCTTTACTTAACCCTTCGTGGTGCTCTAAGTGATGAAGTGGGTCCAAATCCAGTCCTGCCTTTTGCGAGCTATGTGACTGGGGACAAATCTCTTAGTCTCTCTGTGCACCTGTTTCCTGCTCTGGCCAATGAAGATAATGATCTCTGCCTCACAGGCTTGTGGTGAGGAGTGCAGGACATCACCTACAGAGGGGACCTGACTACCAGGAGGCAGGCAGATCATTTGACCTGTCTACCATCCCAATTTACGGAGGAAGAAACTGACACTCTGAGCCACTGGGTGATTTGGTGAGCACGCACGCACATGCACATGTACACACACACGCACGTGTGCATGCGTGCACACACACATACAAACAGTGGTTCGACCAGGCTGGTTCATGTTTAGTGACCTGTGCTGGCTTTCCGACCCCATTTGCTTGGGGAGTGTCCGGGCAGAAGGGTGCCTTCCCCAGCTTCCTGGCATCTGCTCACCTGCGCAAACACAAGTGAACTGGAGCACAGTGTGCGGCTCTGTGGCAGCAGGCCAGCATCCTCTAGGAGTGGGGTCTGGAACCCAAGGCCCCCAACTACCTGTTCTCCAGGGCCTGCACACATCCCTGTGGGAAGATGCTGGTGCTGCTACAATCCTCAGATGTCCAGTTTCCTGCTCATCTGCAGGCTTTTGGACCATTCAGCCATGGACCTACCACCTATATCTCTCTTTCCAGTGGTTGCTGAGTGCTGGGGAGCATGTTGGTTAAAGAGCACAACTTTTGAAGGCTTGGGTTCAAATCCCGGCTCAGACTCTTCCAAGCTAGGTGACTTGTGACAAATTATTTAGAATCCCTTCACTTCAGAGAGCCCATTCTGTAAAATGGAGGATGTGGCATTCATACCAACTTCATCAGGTTGTCCCAGACATGAAGTGGGACGATAAAAGGAGATGTGTGCAGTGCCTGGCTCATTGTGAGCTGATCATATCATTGATGTGTAATTGTTGTGGACCTGGTGCCCTACCTTGCTTAGGATGCCAAACGTGGGAGGGAGGTGGAAAGCATACACAGTCTAGTGGGAGAGATGAACCTGTTCACCATTCACGAATAGCCCAGTGAGAGCCACAGCTTTGATCCTGGGGGGCAGAGTTGAGGGGCACACTAAAGAGCCCACACCACCCTGAGACCCCATGAAGCAAATTCATGCCATGTATGTCACAGGTGCAAGGCCCTTTGGTGTCCTGCCCTTGTTGGTCTTTGCAACAAGCTTTATCCCTTTTCTTTGCTCTCGGTACTTTGGGCTAGGCACAGCAGCTCTCTGGTACCCAGTCCTCCAATTTTGGTGTTCCCTGGCCCTCTGCTTGGGATCCCTTCCCCCACTTTAGAGCCTTGTCTGTCTGACCTTGCCAGAGAAGAATTGTTCTGAACCTTCTTCCTCCTTTTCAGTGCCTCCTAGGCCACAGAAGCTCCCCTGGAACAAGGCCATGTGAGCCCACAAAGCACCAGGCTGCCCCTAGTTTGCACATTGCCTGGGGAAAGTGCTCACCTTGGGACAGGTTCAGCAGGATACTTCAGGGAGCTTCCAGCTCTGACAACCAGATATTTGTAAGTTGCCTCCTGCAAGACTGAAGGCAAGGCCCCCTGGGATGCCAGGCCTCCTCTTGGTGTGTCAAGTCCTTCCCAGGTGGTCCTTCATAGAGGAAGGAGAGCCAGGCATGCTGAAGGATAAAGGCTAGGGCTGTCTGGTGCCCAGGAGAGCCAGCCAGTGAGAGGAAGGACATCAGCCTGCTGCCGAAGGCACCAACACTCTGGCTCACTTCGCACAAGTCACTGATCTGCGGAGCAGGGCAGGCTCCTCAATCAATCCGTGCTGACAGATGGTAGTGGAATCAGTGACCTAGAGGCAGAAGGCTCCATTTGTAATCCCGGAGTGGCCCAGGCGCCTGGAGGAGGGCAGAGGAGTTTGTAATAAAGGGAGTGACACAGGGTTTCCAAAAGCTATCTTTGAGCCAGGGGAGGAGAGAAAGGATTAATTTTGCTCCTGGAAGCGAGACACACTGATTCAGTTCCATAAGCATTTTCTGAGTGGACTGGACTATGAGAAAGGGAGAAAACAACAGCTGATCTGCTTTTCCCTCCAGACCAGAAAATGTGAAAGGAAAAACAGGATCTATACATTTGAGACAAAGAGAACTAATGGGGTCAAAGAGGAAAGGGCTCCTAGTTATCATGCTGGGCCAAGGTAGGACCTTGGGCAGCGACTTAACCTCTTGGAGCTACAGGCGGCCCACGTGTCACATTGTATTCACATCATAGAACTGTAGCCTGGATACCTGCCTGCTACAGTATCAGGTTATTTACACATCTTTCTTTAGATTCCTTGTAAAAGCTAGCGATGTTTCCTTAGTAAGGCAACATTATTCCTACTCTACAGTTAAACCAACGCTCAGGGAGGTGAAGTGACTCATCCAAGGCCGCAGAGTACAAGTGTTACTCTTGTCTGCTCACTGTAGCATTCCTGCTTGTTCTGCCTCCAAATGGTACTGGCAGGGAAGTAACAGGTCATTAGCTGGAGGCCTGGGGAAGTTTCCAGGTGGAGGTCAGCTGGGCCATTTTGTAGGGTCTGGAAGAGTGGGGAGGGACTTCCACCTTAGGCTGGTCCTGGGAGGCAGGAGGCAAAAAAGAGCCTGGAGCCAGGGATCTGCCTGCAATCTTTCCAGTTGAATGAGGCTCTGCTGTGGCTTCCTGCCCCCTCCTTCTCTGAGACAAGTGAGCAGAGAAGGAAGAGAAGAATTATGGCACAGGAGGCTGTGAGGAAAAGAGGGTTCCTTTTTTCATGAGTTCTCTCCCAGCGATGAGGGTGCCCCTAACACCCAGTCTTTAGGAAGCACCTCTGGGTTCTCTTGTATTTTGACTAGACACATGATTTTGCTGAGAGTCCCTCCCACCTTTTCCTCTGTAGCCCCAACTCAGGCGAAAGCCAGGCAGTAGTCTTTTAAAAGTCTTGGTACTTGAGAATTTGAAAATGAAACTCAGTTATAGGAACAATGGGAACAGCCAGCAGGCAGGGCCTGGTAGCCCGTTCAGCTCTGCCCTGGAAGAGCTTGGCACCCTGCCTGGCATGCAGGAGGTGATGGGGAATCAATCCCCAGGAATAGTCCTAACCTGCATTGGAGCCAGTCCCCACTTTGTGAGGTTGGACAGAAGCCAGAAGTCACTGTCTTTCCCCCAACCACATCCTTTTCCTAGGGAGTCCAGAACCATCCAGGCCCTGCCTGGGCTCTCCAGATCTTCCCTTGGGGCAAGAGGCGAGACAAAGTAACCCGCTGTCATCCGGTGAAAGGGTAAAGCTAGGCCTGGGGGAGCTGCGTGCCTCAAAGGTACTGAAAGCTGGGCCCCAGGCTACACCTGACTTGTCAGCCTCCACCTGCTGCCCAAGCTCTTTCACAATCCCAGATCACTTTCAAGTTGGGTAGCTGCAGGAGGGGAAAGCCACACACTTCCCTAACGTCTAGGACAGATGTGGGTCTAATTGAGAGCTAGCAATCTGATCTCACATTGAGGACATCTAATCCAAATTCCACTTCCCGTTGTACCAATGAGAAACGAAGGCTCACAGTGGGGACAGAATTTGACCAGGTTACTAGGTGAGTGGAAGACAGGATGCAGAAATACTGCGAACACGTTCTGTTCAGTGGTCTGGCTGTGGATAGCACGGATCTCAAGGTAGCCACATCTACACAGGTTGTTACACAACAAATTTTAAGGCAAGTGAAGTCCTTCCTTTGCTCTGGGAAAGGAAGGCTGGCGCAGGCTGATATCCTGGCACAGAAAATCTCCCAGTCATTTCTGTACCTAGGATCGGGTTGCCAGGCATCGCACTTCTCCGTTCCTCCGAAGGAGAGGGCAATGGCATTTGTGGACAGTGTTTCACACGTGAGTAAGGCAGGCTGTCTGCATCCTCTTGCTTTTTAGGTTGAAGGAAACTCAGTCTCAGAGAGAGCCCAAATTGTTCATCCAGAGACACCCAAACCCACGGGGCAGAGGCAGTAAGGGTAGAAGGTGCGCGGTGGGCAGGGCCCGCCCTTGTGTCTCATGGGACTTGGCTGCCAAAGGTGCGACTCTGGTTTTGGAGACTGCAGGGAGCTCCAGAAGTCTAGTGAGACACTCTGGGCCACCAACTCCCAAAAAAGTTGGCTGCGGCCACCCCTAATGTGGGCCAAGAGAGTACATGGCGGGCGGCGAGCTGGGCCCCACAGCCGCGGGGGGCACCAGGCGCGACCCCGAGCGCAGCCTGGGGGCCCCCGGCGCCCAGCCCG
>NW_004524729.1:228655-244532 GCF_000260255.1 Octodon degus | reverse complement strand
CCGCCGCTCCCTGCCTCCCCGCCCGCCCCCGGCGGAGGCCGCGGGCTGGGGCGGGGGGCTCCTACAGGTAACCGTTGCGGGGCCGGGGAGGGGGCCGGGAGGGTCGGCGGAGCCGGGCAGAGGTCCTGGCCCGGCAGTAGCTGGAGTGCTCAGTCCCCGGAGTCTGAGCCAGGCGGGGTGCGGCGGGGACTGCGGGGGTCCGGCTATGGCCGGGGGTGCAGAGTACAGAGGGGAAGGGTCCCTGTCCGGCTTCAGGGCTCAGGGGTTCGGCCGGGCGTGGCCGCCGGTCCCGGCTGGGCTGCGGGAGGAGGTACCTGCTCGGCGCGGCCTGGGTGCCGAGGCGGCAGTGTGAGCGGGTGGTCCCTGGGGTGCGAGCCTGCTGGCTTGACCCGGGGGTGACTGGGGGACCCGGGCTCTGGCCGCCTCGCTGCGGGCGGAGCGCCGGGCTTGGAGTCTGGGACGCAGGGCCGCGGGAGGGACGGGAGCACTGATTGCTGTGTGAACACCTGAAGCCATGTGGACTAGGGCGCTCCTCGCCCGCTGGCGGCAGAGGGCAGGTACCGGCCGGCGGGGCCGGGACGTACTTCCTGTATGGGGCTCTCTTCCCTTCCTTCGCCGCTGTGAGCAGGGGCGGAGTGCGTGATCGGGGACTTTAAGCTCCTTGTCCCTTTGCGGGGGGGGGGGTTGGGAGAGAGTGTTGGTTCGTGGAGAGTTGAGGGTCGGGCCAGCCCGCGGCGGCAGAGGAGTGGAATTTAGTGAGTTTGGGGGCGGGGAGTGGTGTGAATCCCCGACTGCTTTCATCGGTTTGTGGTTGGGGATACTGGAGTTCTGGACCTGGCTGTGTTCGACCCTTTGGTTTTGGTTTGCCCTTAGGGGACATGTCGATCAAAATTAGGATTTCAATCGCACCTCTGGACTCCTCCCCCTCCCCCATGACTGGTAAATGCAGTAAAATGGATGGAATTCTTGAGCCATTATCTAACAGACTGATCTTTAAATGATAATTGGACCCTTATGTTAACAGCTTCGGTGGAGATTTGTATAAAACATGTTACTTGGGGTAGCAGCTTGGCGGATGGGGAGATTGCATGTAATTCTGACCAGGAATCAACTACCAGCTTTGCTACCAAATAGACTGTTTCCTAGGGCAAGTTACCTACCTACTCAACACCCTAGTTTCTTCATCTGTTAAGTGACTCCCTTCCAGGTCATTGCATGAGTTTGGGGCTGGGTTGATTGTGTGTGTGTGTGTGTGTGTGTGTGTCCCGTTTTATGCTTCCGTCTTGACCATAATCAGCTTTTCTGAAAATAAAAACAAAACCCACACGGTTTTAAGAGGCATCCTTAGTTTCCAGCCTCTTCTTAAACCAGAGCAGAAAACTTGGTTAGGGCTGTCGGTCCTCAAATTGTAGGTGCTGTTTTGTACTTCAGAACAGAAAACTTCGCAGTACTCTAGCCCATGCTGAGTGGTGTGTATGTGTAAAAGTGAACAACAAAGAGAATGATTGAGACAGTGGCTACTTGGGAAGTGTTAATAATGTGATTGGGTTGGAGTATGTTGCACACTGGAGCTTAGAAGAATTTTTTTAAAGGAGGTATTTGGTTAGCTTTGGATTATTATTATTTTTTTTTCTGGAACCAGAGGTTGAACTCAGGCCCTTGTGCTTGCCAGGGAAGTGCTTATTCCACTGAGCCATCTCCTGGGCCCTAGCTTTGGAATTTGAACCTTTTTTATTCTTGGATTAAGGGTAACATGGGATTCTGTAAAGTCATCTATGTAGTAGGCTAGTGGAATTAACTGTCACCTCAGGGTGCACTAATTATTTGCATCCCCGATTTATTCCTTAATGGTAGCAAGATGATGCCTCACAGATGCTGAAGAACTCCTATTAGTTTTACTGATTTTATGGTTTGTGAGGGCTTTTGGCCATACTTTTGACTGGTAAGTACTTCTAGACCAACCTCTCAGAATTTGATCTTGTCTTAAATCTTTAATTTTGTGATCCTTGAGAAACATGTACTTAATATATGTTTAATATATGTGTAATATACATTTTTATTTATTCACTCTGGTTTATAAAAGGATCTCAGTATGCATAGAGGCTGTGCTTCTTCTTTTTTTTTTTTTTTTTTTTGCGGAACCGGGGATTGAACTCAGGCCTTTGTGCTTGCCAGGGAAGAGCTTATTCCACTGAGCCATCTCCCCGGCCCTAAGGCTGTGCTTCTAACATCGACTTTGGAGGCGGATCTGTAGGTTTTTTTGTTAACATCAGAACTGTCACATAGTGAACACTTTTAAGCAGCTACACAGATACTTAAGTTACTTCAGATCTTCCAGAATAAATAGTTGTTCAGTTAGGATTTGACTTAAGACCTTGTTAAGTATGGGATTTAAAACACCCTACTTATTTAAATTGTAAGCATTTATTACATTCACATTTATATTGTGCTTTTATAACTTATGAACAAAAATTATGAAACTTATTCTACTGAGGCAATTCATATTTATACATGAGTAACCTTGCTAAGTTAGTAAGATTTTAGGCAAGTTGGCTTTTAGGCTTTATAACCCTTTAGCAGTATACTTACTTCTCTAAAGTGAAGTAGAATATAGTAGACATGATCACATCTGTTTTGACCAAAATATTAGAATTGGACTTTGGGTAAATTCAGTCATCTCATTATTTGGATAGGAAAGGATACAGACATTTGTATGAAAAATAAACCCTACGCCAGACTCTGTCCGAGGTATTTTGTCTTAACATTCTCTATCCTGCATGCCTGAGAGGTTGATCATTTTTGCTTTTCACAGAGCTCATCGAGCTAGTGAGGGTCAGGGCTTGGATGTAACCCACCTAGCCCTTCTCTTCTTAGTTCCAAAGCCCGTGCCATGTCTGTTATAGCTCACTACCTGCCCAGAGCACAGATCAGCTAGTGGCAGATCTAATTCTGGAATCTACATCTTCCTGCTGTGCCCCACCCCTGTTTTTTATGTGGTATTTAAGATTGAACCCAGGGACTCACATGTGCTAGATAAGCACTTCAGCACTTGGCTACATCCCCAGCCCTTTTAAGTTTTGAAACAGGGTCTCACTAAGTTGCCTGCCTGGCCTTGAGCTGGTTACCCTCCTGCCTGAGCCACTGGGATCACCAGTATGTATTGCTGAACCTGGTTTTATCTTTTTAAATTTTTTTTTTTTTTTTTTTTTAACCTGGCTGGGATTGAACCCAGGGTTAGCATGGTGGGCAAGTACTGTACTGCAAAGCTACATCTTTGGCTCTTTTATTTAATTTGGGTATAGGATGTTGCGAAGATGATCTCACTGGCCTTGAACTTATAAGCCTCCCAAATAACTGGGGTTATAGTTACATATCCTGCCTTTCCTTGCCTTGTCTTGGCTTGTATTTGAGACAGGGTTACCCTAAATTAACCAGGTTGAGCTTGTCCTGCCTGAGCCTCCCAGAGTTCTGGGATTATAGGCATGTGCCAACACATCTGACTTTTTTTTAAAGCTGGACCTGGGTGAAACACTGAAGTTTGTTTGTTTTTTAACAAAAAACATATTTGCAGTATATGCTTACATCTGGGAAGTTGGTACATGTACGTAACACATCTTAATTCTTTTTACATCCCCTTGGAAGCATGGTTTTTACTGCTTGTACATTTGTGACTCCTGGAAGTTTTCTAAACTTTCACTTACCCATATCTGGCTAATTTTGCCAATATGCCTGAGATTTAATCTATTAAGATATTCTTTAAGGGGCAGGGGAGATGGCTCAGTAGGATAAGCGCTTGACTGGCAAACACAAGGATCTGAGTTCAATCCCCGGTTCTGCCAAAAAAAAAAAAAAAAAGATATATTTTAAGAAGTCGAGTTCTGCTATTCCGTCTTGAACCGAAAGTTCTTGTATCAGCTCAGTAAGTGATAATACGTAAGGGGCTATCTTTCTTCCTGTCTGTTAGGGGTTTGCTCTGCACAGGAATCATCATATGTGGTGACTGCTCTCACTTTGACCAAGAAACACTCAAAACATGTTTACAAAAGAGCCCTTTCCTCAGAATGCCTTAAGCATGCTTCCTCTTGGGGACTTTGTGTTTGTGGCACTTTAGTGATCATTAGATCTGTCTAAGGCTTCTGACTCTGTTTTACCCATTTTCTTTTTGTGGAGTCTTAAGTGGAAAAACAAGTAACAAAGCCAAACAATAAAATCCTACTTATATTGGAGTAAATAGCACGTTAAAGTTATCCATTTGAAGTATATTGAAGTCAGAATTTTCAGAGCAGACTATAATCTGGTCGTATTGTATTTAGAGTAGATCTTTATTAGTTAGACCTTCTTTTGAGATAGCTTGTCACTGTGTAGTTCAGGCTGGCCCTGAACTGATTCTGTAGCCCAGGCTAGCCTTGAACTTGTAGTGATCCTCCTGCATCAGCCTCTTGAGTGCTAGGATTACAGGTGTGTACCATCAAACTCAGCTAATGGTTAGGATCTTACTTTTTTTTTTTTTTTGTCTCTGGATTGGGGATGGAACTCAGAGCCTCAGAGTGTGCTAGGCAGCTACTCTACAATTAAGCTGCATCCCCAGTCCTCTTGAAATTACTTCATTACCCACAGTATGTGCAGGTCCTTTTGATGACAGACACAATCAGAACTTTCTGGATTAGAGCTGTGCTTCCTTTACAGGCAATGCACATGACCCAGGAGGAAGATGCACTGCATAACTTGAGTTGTTGGTGTATCTGTGGCTTGTTATCTGATGCTTTGTGTAGAATTAAGAAACAAAAAACATTAGCTGCTAGAGGAAATATTCTTATTGCAGTATGCATGTGTAAGTGTGCTGTGGGAAAGGGTAGAAATTCTTAAACACTTGAACATCAGCCTGGTGGGCAAATGGTTTTCATGTTTGAATGTCACGTCCTTGAATGTGGATTCAAGTCCTGCTGTGTATATGTTCTACTTTTTACCTTGTCTAGTGTTTGTAGACCCTGCTCTAAGCATGGGAGGTGCAGTGGTGGACAAGACACTTGCCCTGCAGCAGGTGGAAATAATAGCTGGGAAGAGAATGACAAAACAGTGGACTAATGACTTGGAGCACTACTTGAGTGATCCAAAAAGATATAGGTGTTCTGAAACCTTTTTTGCCAGCAGGTTAGTTGAATATGATCTGTGGTATGAATGAAAATAGTGTGTAAGTAACTTTCTTAGGCCTTAGACTTCCCTTAAACTCTGGAAAAGTGAATCCAAGAGGATGGATGTGGGCTGGGTGAAGTCTTAGTTCTGTTATAGCTTTATGTTCTGTGGACAGGGACTTGGTTAGAAGAGCTTAGGAGTTTATTAGCAGTGCCATTAATGCTACAGAAGGGGAACATTGTCTTTTTAAAAATTATCCTAATACAAAAATGCAAAGATATATTGTAGCATTGGAGAGTGTTAGGCTATGTAGGAAATATCCTTCTGTTGTGTTTGTTTCTTTTTGGAGGAATTGGATTGGGATACTATATCAGTTGTATTGTGTTACTGTTTCACGCGAAGCTAGCAAACACTCCTGATTTCTGTGTGAGACCATTTTTTTCAAGTGTGGATTGTTTCAAGTAGAGAAGGCAAGGGTAGCTCTAAGCAGAGACTCTGGGAGAGAGATCATACAGCTCACTTAGGTTTTATTAACAATAGCCAGGAGGTTTCTCCTCCCCTTTCTATAACTTCTGACTATAACATTATGGAACCAGAAGATGTAAGAAATCGTCTAGTCTAACTCTTTGGCTTTACAACTTGGGAAAGAACATGGGGTGGTGACCTTCTCTAAGTCACAAAATCTTACATTGACACAGTGAAGGGCAAGACCTAGTCTTTGCCACATAGCCAGTGTTCTTTCCACTGAATCCCCCTACCCCCTACCAGAGCACTGAAAGTTGACAGTGACTCCTGAGTAGGAAGAGGTAGGATGCCTCTGGGTTCTAATTACTGAGCAAAGTTTTAAATAGCAGATGTAGTTCCAATCTGAAGAAATCAAGGGAGAAACTGCACAGCAATGTAAAGCAGAACATGGACAGAGCAGTTTGTGTCCCAGTTACTTTTCACAAAGATGAGTGGTGTTGACTTCATGGGTCCCACTGGTTTCTCATCCTCATTGCACCCTGATTGGATTCTAGGATTAAAGAGTTAAGGTTCCAGCAGTGCTACATTCTTTTTCCTCCAGACTTCAGCTTCATGAAGCCCTGGTTTCACCTCTGCAATTAGAAGCGCCCTGGAGCATGTTCCCTTTGCCTGACCAGCATGGGTGATGGTTCATTTCCCTAACTGACTGTCAGTGTCTCCCCGAGAGCCCAGAGCTGTGGGGTGGGGGGCAGTTTACCTGGGACAGATTCTGAGCCCTTTGGCAATAAGGCAAGCACATCCTTGCTGTGTGAGGCCTGCCTGATGGGCACATTGAGGAGGCTGCAGAGCGTGCATGGGAGGATGAGCACCCTCATCCTGGCTGCCTCACTTCTCAACAAGTGGCTTTGGGTGTTTTGCCTGAGCAAAGTAGTCTCACCTGTAAAACAGAAACGTAACTCCTTCTGGGCTGCTGGCAAGGAATTAAAACAGGAAATTGTGTGCTGGAGAGCACTGCCTGTGGTGGCAGCAGCATTCATAAACATTCTGTCTTGTGCTCCCCATGTACTAAGACTGCTCATCTTAGAGTAGGTGATCCCAGTGGGCTGTGTTCCCAAACACACCTGCCCAGTTGAGAAGGGCAGTTAAACAGGGCTATCAGAAGTGTGCTGACAGAGTACAAGTTGCTGACCAGGGGTACAACCCTGACTTGAAAGGTCATTAGCGCTTTCTCTGTATGCCGCTTGTGCCTCACAGTGGACACGTGCTTCCTCATCATCCTGCTTCTCACTTGCCTGTCTGTTCCCACCTCTGCTTGTTCCTGCCCTTTTGTTTCACCTATGGCCTGCTGGGCCTTCCCCGCTTTCCTGGGTGCTCTCTTTCCTGGGTGAGCTAGTCAGCCTTAGGCTTTTCATGATTGCCCAGGATCTAGTCATGATGTCTTTAGCTAGACGTCTCTCAACTCCTCTACCTCCTCCTTGACACAGCTACTTGGAATTCTCACCTGTATCTGGGCGGCTTCAGTAAGTCCATGGCTAAACATTTGTCCACTTCTCTATAAGTGGTATTGCCATTTACCCAGCTTCTCAGACCTGATTTCTCCTGTCCTCACCACCCTCTTGTTATTATCAGGTTACTGTCAGTACTGTTTCCATGATAGGAAATCCATAATACTTTCACACCCAGTACCCTCTGAGCTGCTGTCATCTCCTGAACACTGCAGTGGCTTCTTAACATGGTCTCCCTATTTCTGCACACACCTGTCTCTGTTCTTGTTTGCCCAGAGCAGCCAAGAGCCACCTGTCTCCTCCTTGGTTAAAATATTTTGGCGATTTCCCACTACTTTTTTTTTTTTTTTTTTAAGTTTTTTTTTTTTTTTTTTAAATTTTTTTTTTTATTTATTATTTGAGAGAGAGAGAGAGAGAGAGAGAGAGAGAGAGAGAGAGAGGTGTGTGTGTGTGGCCAGCTCAGCCCACCAGGGGGCGGGGCCGGCTGGCATGTGGTGCTGGGGGATTGAACCGCGGTCCCTGATGCCTTGCCAAGCTTGTTCTAAGTAGGTGCTTTAGACCACTGAGCCATCTCTCCAGCCCAGTTTTTTTATTTTTTATACAGAGCCTCACTATGTAGTTCCCAACAGGCCTTGAACTCTTGCAGTACTGTGAAGAGTTCCCAGACTCATTTTCCTGAGGCTCACAAGGCCTTGGGTAACCTGGCTCCTGGTACTCTCTGACTACCTCTTTTGCTCACTGTCCTTGAGCCACATTCACACTCTTTCCATCAGTCTCCTGAAGGTTCTGAACTCTTTCTCACTTGCAGAACTTTTCTAGCTGCTGCTTTCTTTGTCCAGCACACTGCACCCAGTCCTTTCTCATCCTTGAGGATGTTTGTTGAAGGAATAAATACCACGAAATAAGCAGCAAAGGGGACTGGGTGAGAAGAAAAGAGTGAATTACAAAGTTCTTTCATTCCCTTTTCTTCCCTCACTTTTTTTTTTTAAAGATACAATCTTGTGTAGCCCGGACTGGCTTCAAGATTCACAAGATCTCAAGATTCACAGGATCTTCCTGCCACAGCTTCCCAAGTGTTGAGATGACAGATTTGTGCCACCATGCCCAGTTACAAAGTTGTTTTTTTTTTTTTTTTTTTTTTAAGAATGTAAAGAAATGTGTTTGGAGAGCTGAAAGTGTGGTTTGACACATAGGCAGTTATTTAAGCAGAGCATGTAGGAGTCAGGCATCTGGAAGTCAAATACACTGCTGATGGGCGCATACTGTGGTGGAATCACTTGGGGAAGCTGTTTGACAGTTCTTAGAAAGCTGTCCATGTATCTACCCTATGACATGGCTGGCCCTTTCATTTTTAGCTATTTATCCAGGAAAAATGAAAATGCCCACAAATAAAACCTCACACAAGAATATTTATAGTAGTCATACTCATAGTAATGGAACTCTGGAACAGTCCAGGTGACCATCAGTAGGATGATGCATACATAGAGAGGAATGCTGCTCACAGTGGAAAGGCTCACACTACTGGTATGTGTCAAGAAGTGGGATGCAGAAATAGAACACAGTGGCTCATTTTCTTTGTAAGACATTTTGCGACAGGCAATACTAACCTATGATTCTGGCAATTGGGTTGATGTTGTTTCTTTCATGGAAGGGAATTGAGTAGGAAAGGGAACTTGATCAATTTCTAGAGTGATGGGAATATTTTGGATCTTGGTAGGCATTTGTCAAAAGTTGCTTAAGTCATATACTGTTTATAATAGTTCTTTATGTAAATTAGACCTAAAAATTACCTAGAAATACCCTGGATTCCAAACTATTTCCAGAATTTGTTCATTCCCATCTTAAGCACCTTCTCTTTTCAATACAGGCTATTGCATTTCTGACTGGTTTTCATACTCCCTGTTTTTTCCCTCTTTATAGACCTTTTTTTTCCACTTATGGATAAAGTGAACTTTAAGAAATTCAGAGTAGATTGTGTCACTCACTGTGCTCACATGCTCTGTGACTCGCTGCTGCTTTCCTGGTATTCAGCAAGCTGCCATCACCTCCTTGTCCTCCCTCACTTGGTTCTAGCCTTGCTGGCCTTCTGTTTGTTGAACTCCAGGTTCATTTCTGCCTTGGGACCTTCTGACATGGCTCTTCTCTGCCTGGAGCAGGCCACCTTCCAGCTTTGAGAGACTTGGTTCTGTTTGTTATTCAGAACCAAGTTATTATTACTTTATTTTTGGTGTAGGAATTGAACTCAGGACTTTGCACTGGCCAGGCGGGCACTGTGCTACTGAGCTGCATCCCTAGCCTTCACATTTACTGGAAATGTAACCTTCTAGAGAGGTTTTAGCTGCCACCCTTTCTGTCTAAAGTATCCTCATCTCATTCCCCTGCGTTGTCTTGTTTTCTTCATAGTTTTTGTCACTATCTGAAATTCTTGTCCTTTTTTTTTAACCTTTCCCTCACTTTATTGTTTTTTAATCACTCATTTATTTATTTGATATGTCACCACACCCAGTTTCAGTGGCCGGCACAGCCCAGGTGCCGCATGGCATGTGGTACTGGGGATCAAACCCGGGTCTTTGCACTTGTCATGCGGGCACTTAGACCACTGAGCTCATCCTTAACCCTGTCTTGTCCTTTTACTTTTCTGCTTGCCTGTATCCTCCCTCTAGAGTTAAGCCAGTCATATTCACTGCTGCATTAATGTCTGTAGCAGTGTCTTTCCAGGCCTGTGACTTCAGTGAGGAGAAGGTAATGATGAGAAAAGACATGTTGGAAGGGGAGGA
Organism: Octodon degus; assembly: GCF_000260255.1. NCBI lineage: Eukaryota > Metazoa > Chordata > Mammalia > Rodentia > Octodontidae > Octodon > Octodon degus. Next base: position 234,652 of record NW_004524729.1, on the reverse strand, counting down.
GCTTACCAGGAGTCAGGAGGGGGAGGTTAGATGGTAGGAGCATTATTTACTGAAATAGAAAACGGAGGATAGCTTTCTGAGGGCTGCCACCTGGAGTCTCAGCCAGCTCTTGCCGAAGGTTCTAGAGGCCACCTGGCGCAGTGCTCCTGAGACCTTTGCCTTTCCCTAAAGAATAAAAGAGATCATATGATGGCAGGTGTGTCCAAACCCAAGGACTTGGAGATTTTGGATGATGTGGAGATGCCCTTCAGTGAGAACGAATGGGCCAGCCTCATGTCTGTGGGGAATGCCCTGTACACGGAAGTGATGGTGGAGAACTACAAGACTGTGGCTTCCCTGGCTGCAGTGTCCATAGACAGACCTGATGCGAACCTGGCACTGGAGGAGGAGAGGGACACCCTCATCCAGAGGGGCTGGGAGGTCGGTCTTGCTGAGAACATCACAAAACTAAGAAGATATACTCGCCTAATTTATAGACATTTCATCCAATAGGGTGAAAAGGTTTCTGGAAATCTTCAGTGGTGAGCAGACAAGACAAAAATTAATTGTTGACCTTTTCTGGTTTTCCATGTAAAAAGTTAAGAGCCACCTTAAACTATGACAACTGCACTCTTTTTTTCTGTAAATGCCTGGATTTCCACAGATTCTGTGTTCATTAAAGTTACTTGTTCCTGTTGTGCAAAAAACAACAAAAAAAAAAAAAAAAAAAAAAAAAAAAAAAAAAAAAAAGAAAGAAAGAAAGAAAAGAAAACAGAGGATAAGCAAAGGTTGGGGTGGGATAAAAGTGAATTTGGTTTAGAACTTAAGTTTGAGATGCTTGTAAGCCATCTTGTGTTGGACCACAGACCTGACATTTAGATGGAGCGGGGTTGTAGATTAAGACTTGGAGGTTTGTACCTGTGTAGTAATTCCAGCTGGGGAATAGTTGAGATTGCTGTCGGCTAAATAGCAAATGTGAGTATGTAGAGAAGTGGTTCCTTACCTTTCATGTTTTCTGCTTGAGTGATGGGGCATCTCCAGCCAGTAATGGGGACTTATATCAGGTTTTGTACTTTTAGAATCCTCCAGGGAGTTATGTTATTGTTGCTAACAGTGACAAGTGCTCAAAGGCCCAGAACAGAACTCTGAGGAATGTGAACATTTAAGGAAGCAGGGTGGCTTTTGAAGAATAGGAGGAAAACTAGAGACAATGGTATGAGGAAAGTAAACATCACAGATGGTACCCAAGACGGCTGAAGATTTCCCTTGGGTAAGGAGGGGGCGTCTTTTGGGCAGCATAGGTACCAAAGCCACATTGCCATGTACTGATGAAAACAAAGGGAAGTTGTGGAGACAGTAAAGTTGGAGTCACACCACTCCAAGCTTGACAGTTAAAGAAAAATAAAAAATATCTGCGTGGAGAATCTGGGGACAAAGGAATATATCTAAACACTCAAGCATGTGTAAATCCTATTAGGAGCTAGCACAGAGGACTGTGCCCTCTGTGAAGATGTAGGAGAGAGGGTCGCATCCAGTACTTTTCTGGAGGCTCAGGACACCAGGTGATCCACGGTGACTGGCTTTGCGATCTGTCCCAGAGGAATCCCAGGTGCAGGGGGCAACAGTATACTCTAGGGCTCAAGGGCAGGCAGTAGGGACTCTTCTGGGTTTGCCATGAAGATCTTCTGCTGAGGGACAGACAGAGAGCTACAAATTTGAAGAAAGCAGGAAAGGTTTGAAGACCCCACCGAAGCAGCAGAAAGGGCTGAGAGAAATTGGTCTCCTTTACAGTTCTTCAGTTTGTATTTTGGTGATTTGGACTAAACTTTTCTTCTTGTGTCTGACAATTCCACTTCTTCCTTGTACACCTGACATTCTCAATCATTAGACCAGTGATTTATAAATTATTCCAGAGTCTTCATGTTTTATTTAACAAATTCTTATGTAGTACTTGCTGTGCAGGTAGGTGCAGTGTGTTAGGTATTATATTAAAGTAGCAGGATGAGGTGGGCTGCCCTGGCCTGCCCCAGGTTTGCAGAGGCAGTTTGGAGCCCAGGTGACATGGCCAAGGTGGAAGTGGAGATTTTTCTCTTCTTAGCTCTTATCTTTTATTATGTCTTGGGTATCTACATGAAATTTTTGCTGGAACAGGACTTGCAAACTATTTTTGAAGCCCATGTCAATAGCTTCTTAAGTCCTGCTAGTTAGAGCTGCTTTGCTTTATTTTATAGCCCCAGCTTTTGTTGTGTTGCTTGTCAGTGTCTGGAGAGAGATGTACTATATCATTTTTGCTCATAAGCCTCTGATCTGGAATGCCCTACCTATTGCCTCTGTCTTGCCCTATAATATAGTTAATGGAGATCATATGATACAGGTAATATAGGATATGTCTATTTCACAAGTTTGTACACTTTTAGGTGGCCCCTGGGCTTTGTTAATATTATGTCTGTGCCTTTGGACATTAGATATTAAAATAATTGAGTTTTGATTTGTTGTGGCAAACTTGGAAAATATTCCTAGGAGTAGCTAAGTGATTAAGAACATGAAAGATCTAGACAAAATAAGCCAAGGCTGAAGAACTGAGTTAATTTAGCCTGCTAAAGTGTGCTAGTACCATGTCCACTGTTTAACTCTGAAAAACAACAGCACAGGAGATTGGATACCAGAGTAGTGGGTTAGGTGAGGAACTCCCTGTTCTGCTAAGAATGCAGGGAATTGCTCCTGGAAAGTAGTATAATAAAAGCATAGACTTAGTGTCCAATACTTCTTACTTGATTTTGTTATACAAAGGTATGGAGAATATGCTCTCAAGATTGTAATGAAAGGGCCAGCCAAATAGCTCAGTGGATTAAAACATCTGAAGCAGGCACAGAGGCTGGGGGGTTTGATCCCTGGCCCCGCCCCCGCCCCCGCCCCAACCCCAGGGGCATGCTGAGACAGCAGTTGATGTGGTGGCACATGTCTGTAATCCCAGCTCTTGGGAGGCTGTAAACAGGTGGATCACTCTGAGTCCGATCTAGTAGTGAGACCCTGAACACGCTGTAGACCCTTCCCTAAAATAAAAAAAGATTATAACGAAATGACTCTTGTAAACTCAACATGCACAGTGTGTAAATGAACCTAAACACTAAATCAGGTGCCTGTACAGTAGTGAACAAACATAATGAAAAAGTGCACATTGCATTGTGTTTAGTGTTGCTATGTTTTTGGTTGTTTTTTTTTTCTTTTTCTCAGTTAATATGATGGTTTAAATGGAGTGGGTGCAGGCTGGGAGTGTAGCTCAGTTGTAGAGCATTTACTTAACATGTGCAAGGCCTTGGATTTGATCCATTGCACCACCACATAAATGAATAAACATACAGATAAAACAGTAGAATTTTCATCTTTTGGTTGAAGAAGACCTTGTGGAGATGGCTTTAACTTGAAGGTTACTCCATTCAAGAAATTTGAGTTAGAGCGAAGGACATTGAAGCCTACGTTGTTTATTAAATGTCTTTTTTAATTAAAAAATAATCCTTTGCTACATTGGTTAGCACATGTCCTGAAAGCTGACTTGGCCTGAAGATAAGGACCACAGGTTAAATGAAGCTTGTGAGAATGAAACACGTTGGGGAAAATAAAAGGAAAAAGAAAAAAAAAATCAGTTTAGCCAAAATTGTCAGGTAGATACCGTGCTAAGCAAAAAACCCCCAAATTAAATATCTGCTGTTTTCTTTGAGTTCTGTGTTTGTGGGAAAGTCAGACACTAAAAGTTAACATTTGTAAAATCTGAAAAGGACTGATAGTGCTGTAACAGTGCTGTAGACACAGAGCTAGGGGAGAATAAGGGATGAGGCTGTGACTCCTGGTTATGCGTGGGGAGACTATCAGAGAAGGCTGTGGAGGAGAGGATATTGGGTAAGCATTGAAGGGTGGATAGGCCCTGAGAGGGGAGCATCTCAGGGATGAGACCTTCAAGAATTGAGGCTCAAAAAGATGTGGTGTAGTGTATTACACAGCAAAGTGTGGGCTCGTGGGTAGGAGCCTGGAGATAACTGGGAGGGGTGGTCAGAGGAGACTGAGGTGGGAAGAACCTTGGTGATGGGTCTTGATTTTGAGAACTGGAACAAGGCTTTGTGCAAAGAGGCGTGATACAGGCATGTTGAGAGAATTGTTCTCACTGTGGGGAGAAAGGAGATGGGAGGGCTAGGACCAGGTGATACATAGTGGTGAGTTACATTACTGGTAGAGAATCGGTGCCATGTGTTAACTGTTAAATTGTTGAAACCTCACTATTCAGGTTTAATTGCAGTGTTGGCACTTTTTTATAAATACTATGAGTATGTTTTGGATTCCATTTTGGGCACTCTGTCTTTAAAAGGTCCTCTATGGATGAATTACAGCTCTGCGTTTTCTTGGCATGGTTTTCTTCATTCCTAAAGCCCTTTCTACCTAAGCAGAATCTGTAAAATGTGGCAACTGGCTTCCGTAAAATAGATGTGTAGGAAGTTTTGACATTAACCTACTTTGTTACCAAAACAAATAGAAAACAATCTTTCATTTACCAAAAGGTTAATAATAATACAAATTCTTTTGTATAAAATTTGAAGTGCCATACATTGGAACTGGCTTCAGACTCTGACCTTAACCTTGTGCTCTGTGTATTTACTTTGCGCTGGAAAATAACTTTAATAATTTTGTGGCCTCCTTAAAGGATGAAAGCTTTGTTTTGGATTGTAGACAGGCTGGAAAGGAGTCTAGGCATTGCTATTTTGTAGGAGCCCTCTGCAGAATGCTGACTGCAAAGGCAAGCGCCTATCTGCTGCCATGGCCCCAGCATCTAGAATGGTGCTAGGTATGTGCTTAGTACTCAGCAAGTATATGCCCAGCTCAGCGCGCCCCCCGGGAGCGTGGCTGGCCTGGCATGCTTAGGCTCGAACCCCAGCTGTTGCACTCTGCCTGAGCAGGCGCTTTAGTCTGCTGAGCTATCAGGCCGGTCCTCAGCAGATATTTTTTGAGTCATCTCATAAAGTAGAATTTTGCTGCCCACTCTCAAAGAAATATGAATGGGAGCTTCAGATACTTCTCTTCCGTTCGTTGTGCAGGATCCTGTCTGAATGAAAAAGTTCCTGTGACTTTATTTGACCACTTTTACAGAACTTACTTTGCTTTTCTTTCTTGTGTAGCTAGGGGCTAGGCCAGTCTACTATATTCTGGATTTAAAAAAAAATTATTTTTGTAAAATTTTTCTTATGTTTTTTTGTTTTCATATGTGTTTTTTTTTTGTTTTTTTTTCTTTTCCTCTGTATTTTTAAGGGAAGGGTCTACACGGTATTCAGGGTCTCACTACTAGATTGGACTCATAGTGATTCTCCTGTTTACGGCCTCCTAAGAGCTGGGATTACAGGCACGCGCCACCATGCCCAGTCTCAATCGCTGTCTCAGCGTGCTCTGGGGGTGGGGCTCGCACGGCAGGTCTGGGGATCAAAGGCCCAAGGCACTTTAATCTGCTGAGCTATTTGGCTAGCCCTCAAATACCTGTTTTTAAGATGTACCTTGAAAATATCATTGAAGAATTAGAATTTAATTCTAATTACAGTAGATAAAGAAATTACAGTCATGTATTTTTTTCTCTAGAGATGTTTAATAAATGTTTTTCAACAGACCAAGCATTATTTCTGCCTAAGCATTCTTAATATTTGATATTGGCCCATCTGTATCTGCTGAAGCAGCTTCTTAGAGAGTAGTTTGTTTGCTTGTTTGTTTACATGCGTCTTTTTTAAGATAGGGTCTCGCTATGCCACTTAGGCTGGGCTTGAGCACATTTTGCAGCCCAAGCTGGCCTTGAACTTGCAGTGATCCTTCTGCCTCAGCCTCCCAAGTGCTGGGATTACAGGTGTGTGCCACCATGTCTGGCCTCAGAGAGTAGTTTATTAGGAAATTCTGTTTTAAGAACCCAATGACAGTACAGCTCAAGAAATGTCTCTGCTAATGCAAAGTCATAATATTGATCACGTACAAGTCATTTATCTGTTCTCA
>NW_004524729.1:226604-227890 GCF_000260255.1 Octodon degus | reverse complement strand
TTTTTTTTTTTTTAAATAGTTATACGTGGAAATAACTATATGTTAAAGAGAAGTGTTATGATTGTAATGTTTTGATTAATGTAGCATTTTAGAATTCTTATGTGTAGATGAAAGTGATTCTTGTATGTACTGTTCTACAAACTTCCTCGGGGTTTCTGATTAAAGGTGATAGATCAGCTCTCTTTAGCTATGGGTCTCCATGAATAAATTTTTTTTTTCTTTAAATTGTACTTGTCGGGGGTTGGTGAGATGGCTCAGTGGTCTAAAGCACCTACTTAGAACAAGCTTAGCAAAAGCACAGGGACCACCATTCAATCCCCCAGCACCACATGCCAGCCAGCCCCGCCCCCTGGTGGGTTGTAGCTGGCCACACACACATAAATAAATAAAATTTAAAAAAAAATAAAAATAAAAAAATAAATTGTACTTGTCCTGAGCACATATAAACTTTTTTCTTGTCTTTATTCTCCAAGGAATACAGTGTATTTACATAGCATTATATTCAGTATTATGTAAAGATAGGATTTAAAGTGTGTGGGAGGATATGTGTAGATTATACAAATAGCACAACATGTTGTATAAGGGACTGGAACAGCCACAGATTTTGGGACCCATTGAAGTCATAAAAATAGTCCCCCACTGACCTTGAGGGAAACCATATTTGTCTTAGGCAGGCCTTGCTAAATACCTAGTTTTGAGATGTAGCAACATCATAATTTTTGTGTATATTATTGATGTAATAAATCAGTGTCTAACACTTATGAATTCCATATCAAGCACTAGGTACAGTTTGTTAATGATTCAATTCTCAAAAAAAAAAAAAAAGCTCTAGAACAAACCCACTGTTTTATCTATAAAATGGGAATAAAAGTAGATTCAAGTTAGATTCAGTGATTTAGGACAGGTCACTTAGCCACTAGGGGATAGAGCAAGGCTGGAACCCGGCTCTACCTGGCTTCAAAACCCATTGCTTCCTTGTAAGTTGTCTTGGGCCTTCCCTGGCCACCCAAGCTCTGGCAGCCTCCACATACTGTTTCCCTTTGATCTGTTCTCTCTTCCTCAGTCTGACAATTTTGTCTTATCTGTTTCCTTCATTAAAATGTAAGTTCCATGAGACAGAAACTTTGACTTCTTCATCCTAGTTCATTGCGATAGTTCCTTGCACACAATATAGGAGCTCACATACTTGTCATAAGGAATATGTGCCTTAAAGTTATATCACTCCAGGGGCTGGTGAGATGGCTCAGTGGTCTAAAGCACCTACTTAGAACAAGCTTAGCAAAGCA
>NW_004524729.1:220172-225694 GCF_000260255.1 Octodon degus | reverse complement strand
GATGTTCAGGGTCTCACTACTAGTGATCTGCCTGTTTACGGCCTCCCAAGAGCTGGGATTACAGGCGTGCTACACCACGCCCAGTCTTAATTGCTGTCTCAGCACGCTTCTGGGGCAGGGCCTGGGCCTGCATGGCAGGCCCCTGGATTGAACCCCTGGCCCCTGCACCTGCTCATTAATCCGCTGAGCTATTTGGCCGGCCCTTTTGTGGGTTTTTTAAAATTTTCATTTATTTATTTTTCACAATTGTGAGGATGGAACCCAGATAACCCAGCCCAGTTTTCTTATTCTTCACTTACATGAATTGTATTTATTTAGCTCAGGCTGTCTTTGAAATCACTGTGTAGCCCAGGGTGGTCTCAGACATGTGGCTATCCACCTGCCTCAGCCTCCTGAGGTGCTGGGATTGCCAGACTTTTTTTTTTTTTTTCTGGTATTAGGAATCCAACTCAGGACCTTTTGCTTGCCAGACAGGCACTGTGCCACTGAGTTATATCCCTGGCTATATCTTTTTAAATATATTCTTTCTCCCCTTGGTCTCTGAGGTCAGGATCCTGGTGTGATCACTTCCTGAGTCCTTTGCAGTACACTGAACACTTGCACAAACTGAATGATTTTTTTTTTTTTTTTTGAAGTAAAGAACAAATGTGGAAAAAGAAAATGATATTTAGTGTTTGCACAGGAAAACTTCCTTAGCTAAGAACTTTTTGGTGGATAAGACACTTTTTGAAAGAGAAGCCAGGAGAAAAAAAGTAAAAATGAAGCAGCAGGGGTCTCTCCTTCTGGAGAAGACAGGGAAGTGGATGTAAAAATGACAAGGTAAGGAGCGACAGTTTTCAGAGCTCCCAGTTGTTCTGGTGCCTGTGCTCCCCATATTCACCAGGATAGGGAGACCAGTGATATTTGTAAGAATTGATAGCAGAGAAGGGAAGGCACTAGACAGTACTGGTTAACACCAGAAAAGCAGTGTCAGAGACAGTGATCTTGGCCAGACTGGTGGTGAGCAGTGGGGAGAAAGGTTGGTACCATGTAGGAGGAACCTATCTCAGGGATATGCAGGAAGCAGGACTGAGGAAAGGGAGACCAGTAATGTAAGTGTTCGTGGGTAGTCCAGGTTTTTATGAATTAGATATTTTTTCTGATATATTTCCTTTTTTATTGATACAACATTCACCATTGTTAAGTGGACATTTCGGTGGCATTTAGTACCTTTATAATCTTGTACATCTAAGACCTCTATCTGGTTCTAGAATATTTTCATCATCCCCCAAATAAATACAATACCTATTAGCAGTTACTGCTTGTTGTGGTCAGGGTTTGCAAGGCAAAAAATTTAATATAGGACACATAATTTATAGGATTATTTTAAAATGTTCACCCAAAGAGTTAAATGCAAAAGAGTCCAGGTGATCTGTCCACACATTGGAGATGCAAAGAATCTAGCTGAGGGTGTAGAGCCCATGGCAGTGTCCTGCACCAGTCCAGCTGGAGGCCGAGAGCCCACACCGATGTCTCATGAAGTCTATTTCAAAGATTTGCACTGGGAAGGCCCAAAGGTCAGTGGTGGAAGCTAGAAAGTCTTCACCAGTGGGATGCAGGGTCTGCATTGGAGCCAGGAAGCAATGCTCAAAGTAAGGACCAGAGCTCCCCCAAAGTGAACCACAGCGACTCAGCAATAGTGAGGACCCAAGACCCTCTTGAGATGAGGACACCTCATTTTATATCAGGAAAACCAGCTCGAACCACTTCTCCAGGAGAATCAACAGCACACCATCTTCACTCTAGGTCTCCTTTTATGCTGCTGCAACAATCTTCAAGTGGGCCCTCCATACCCAAGCAGCCTGCTGATTCAGTTCAGCTGGGTATGTATTCTAAGTTGCCCACCAGCTGGCAGTCCACCCCAGGACCCACACTCCTTTTCTGTTAGCTCCTGAGAACTGCAGTCTACTTTTTCCATTGACTTAACTTATTTTTGATATTTCACTAAGTTGCTTCATACATTAGGCATTCTTTTTTTAAATTTTTTATTTTTTATTTTTTAGGGAAGGGTCTACAGCGTGTTCAGGCTCTCACTACTAGATCGGACTTGTAGTGATTCTCCTGTTTATAGCCTCCCAAGAACTGGGATTATAGGCCTGTGCCACCATGCCCAGCCTCAGTCGCTGTCTCAGCGTGCCCCTGGGGCGGGGCCAGCATGACAGGCCTGGGGATCGAATCCCTGGCCCCTGCGCCTGCTTGCAGGCTCTTTAATCCCTGAGCTATTTTGCTAGCTCTGGGCGTTCATTTGTGTCTGGCTTTGTCTGTGGACCACAGTGCTTCTGAGGTTCATCTACATTGAGACATGTATGAGCACTTCTTTTTGACTAAGTAATGCTCCATTGTATATACATAGCATATTCTGTTTGTCCACCCTTCTGTCAGTGGACCTTTTTTAGGTTCTCTCCTTTTTCTGTTCGACTATTTTGAATTAGTGTTGCTGGAAACATGTTACATGTATTTCTTTGAGTACCTGTTTTCACTAACTTTAGGTCATGGTAATTCTGTATTCAACTCTTTGGGGAATGCTTAAACTTTCTGACTATCCTTACCAATATGTGAAGGCTGCAATTTCTCCACATCTCACCAATGCCTGTAATTTGGTTTTTTTATAGTCATGATGGTAGGTATGAAGAGGTATCTCATTATGGAGCTTGTTTTCCTGTTATATTACTTTTGTATTAAAATTAACATACTATTTTTTGGAGCAGTTACAGGTTTACAAAAAAAAGTGAGTAGTAAGTACAGAGTATTCTTAGATGGTCTTCTCTGAATCCTAGTCAGTTTCTCTATAAGCAGTAACAGATAACAGTAGCAGGTGTGGTGCATTTGCTATGGAGTATGAGCCAGAATTGATACCTTTATATTAATCAAAGTACTGGTTCCTGTTTTAGTTCATTCTTCTTTGTACTCATGTAGTTTTGGCAAAATTTTGCCAAGCTGCACTACACTATTACATAGTACCTGATTATTCCTGAAGTGTCCTATGCTCTTCTCTGATCTTCCCTCCCTCTCCCTCTTTTCAGTGGTTCCTTGGCAACCACTGATCTTTTTACTGTCTCCACAGTTTTGCCTTTTCTAGACCGAAATACAGCTGGACTCATACTGTCTGACTGTCCCATAGCCGCCTCTTGTGTGTGTGTGTGTTGGGGGCGGTGTCAGTATCTGGGAATTGAATCCAGGGCTTTCACACTGAGCTGCATTCTCAGCTGTTTTTTGAGTGCAGATTATTTCTAAGTCACCCACATTAGGCACAAACTTCCAACTCTTCTGCCTTGGCCTCCCAGAGTGCTTAGATTACAACTGCACACCACAGTGCTTGCCTTGCAGGTTGCCTTTATCAATTTGCTTTCATATAGTAGGATGCATTTATGTTTGTCTTTTTGTATCTTGATAGTTTGTATCTTTTTCATTGAGTAATATTTCACTGTATGGATGTGCCACAATTTGTTTATCCTCTTATGTACTGAGGGGCATCTTGGCTGCTTACAGTTTTTGGAAACTATAAGTAAAGCTGCTATAAACATCAACATTCAAGTTTTGTGTTTGCATAAGTGCTTAATCTATAAGTAACTAGAGGCTGCTACCCACTGACTGCTGAGTCGAATGAGAAGAGTTTATAAGCCACTGTAAGACTGTCTCCTGAAGTGACTATACATTTACAGTGGTGCCTTTGTTCACGAACTTAATTCTTCCTGTGATTCTGGTCACAAACTAAAGTGGACAAGAGCTGAATTGGACAAATTCAGTGATTAGGTTCAGGGTTGACCTTGTGGGAAAATTTGATTTGGTTCTCATCCAGTTTGGTTGGTTACCAGAGCTGTGGAGTTTGTGACCTGTGGTATCACTGTACTTTCCTCATTCTTCTTTAAATTGTTCTTATATACACACAAGAATGATAATTTTAACGTAAGTGTGTGGCTAGGTGGCACTGATTATATATTCACATTACTGTGCAACCATCTTGTGTTTCCAAAACTTTTCCACCCTCCAAACAGAATCTCTGTATCCAGTGAGCAATAACTCCCTATTTTCTCCTCTTCCCAGGCTCCCGTAACTGCTCACCTACCTTTTTAGTCTCTGAATTTATCTTTTTTAGTTGAGTCATATGATACTGGCCTTTTGTCTCTGGCTTATTTCACCTCCCTAATTTTTTTTTTTTTTGTATTTTAGGGAAGGGTCTACGGGGTGTTCGGGATCTCACTACTAGATTGGACTCACAGCAATCCACGTGTTTACAGCTTCCTAAGAGCTGGGATTACAGGCCTGTGCCACTATGCGCAGCCTTAATTGTGGCCCAACAGGCCCAGGGATTGAACCCTTGGCCCCTGCACCTGCTTGCAGGTGCTTTAATCTGCTGAGCTATTTGGCCAGCCCCCTCACCTCCCTAATGTTTTTAAGGCAGTCAGACAAGGTGGTGCACATCTCTAATACCTGTACCAAAGCAGGCCGAAGTAGGAAAACTTCCAAGTTTGAATTCTACCTGGGAAACTTAACTCTGTCTCAAAAAATAGAAAAAAAGGTTGGGTATGGAGCTTAGTGGTATGGTAGCCCTGAGTTTGATCCTTTGTTTTGGAAAGAAAAATGAAAATACAAATAAAAAGATTCATCAAAGTTCATCCACGTTGGGCTGGCAAGATAGCTCAGCAGACTAAGTGCCTGCTTAGGCAAGCTCAGGGGCTGGGGTTTAATCCCAGCACCACATGGCATGCTGGCCCTGCCCCTGGGCTGGCTGAGTGAGCCCCTGAGACTGGGCCTGGTGGCACATGCCCAGTGCTAGCGAGTCTGAGCTGCAGGGAATCTCAGCTGTGTAGTGAGACCTGTACCAAATACATTTTTTTAAAAAAAGTTTATCCATGTTGTTGCATAAACCAAAGCGTCATCCCTTTTTATGGCTGAATAACTACATCTTGGTATATATACTGTAGACTAAGTTCATCTATTATCTGTTGATGGACACTTGAATTGTTCTTACTTTGTGGCCTTTTTTATTTTTTTTTTAATGTTTTTGATATAAGGTCTCACTATGCAGCTCAGACTTGTAGTGATCCTCCTGTTTTCAGCCTCCCCAGTGCTGGGATTACAGGTGTGCGCCACCAAGCCTGGACTCTGTCACTCAGCCTGCCCTGGGGCAGGGCCAGCATGGCATGGGATTGAACTGTGGTCCCTGTGCTTGCCAAAGCAAGCACTTAGTCCATTGAGCTATCTTGTCAGCCCCTTTTTGGCTATTTTGAATAATGCTACAGTGAACATACAAGTATATAGTACACAGTGGCATCCAAGTATCTGTAGAGAGTCTTAAATTATTTTGGGGGTGAACATGCTGGTCATATGGTCATATGGTAAAAGACAGCAACTGTTGAACTGTTTTCCAGATGGATACACTCTTGCATTCCCACCACAGGTTTCTTATTTCTCCATATCCTGGCCTATACTTGTAATGTTGTTTTTCTTTTTCTTCTTTTTCTTCTTTCTTCTTTCTTCTT